>NC_133652.1:281911574-282212761 GCF_009905375.1 Apium graveolens | reverse complement strand
AAAGTAACCGCATTACACTTACTGTGGAGTATAAATTGGGTGTTGAGTAATTTCTAAAGTTTCCAACATAATGAGAGGTTTGTTGAATGTTTGTTAAAATGTCCTTGCAATGATAGTGAAATGGAAGTTGGGAGACTATTGATAATGTTAGATATCATTTAATAGCTAATGACATTTATATCGGTTATAGAGTTTGGAAATATATGGTGAGTCACTATTAAAATGATAAAATAGAATATCATGTTGTGTCCAAAAGTGGTTGAACAATCGGTAGACATGGATGTGATGTTAACAGATGCTCAGGCTCAAAATTTTAGTGGTACCCTTGATTGTAATGGTAATACTAGTAATGATAATAGTGGAGTAGAAGAGTATCCCAATGTGAATGCTTACGAATTCTATAAGGAAGTTAATAATTTTGGACCACCCATTTATCGGAGAAACTCTAAATATACAAAACTATCCTTCTCTACGACATTCTTAAATTTTAAACATCCATCAGGTTGTAGTGACAAGTCATTCAATTTATTACTTGAGATTATTTGAGATGTTTTTCCTTCAAAATATGCATTCCCAAGTAATTACTATAAGGTGAAGAAGATGATGAAGGTAATTTAAGTTTGTCATATCATAAAACCGATGCTATGTGAAAATAATTGATATAATGGAACACTTGGTTTTTAACTTGGCCAAGGAATCTCGACTGGAGACACTCGTTCACTATCGATGGATGTATCCTTTCGATATGAGGAACATTTTTTTGCAGAATATTATGTCTTTGATACATGTCAAGGTTCAACCGTATATTAGGTATATTTTTTTTATGAAAAAAATTGAAATTCTTCTATTTTAAGTATTCATTAAATATTCTTTCTTTTTGCGTAAGAAATAGCCAACTTATACACGTGCAATATCCGAACAATTAGAATCACTTCTCAAGACTCACTTCAAAACTCAATTCAAAAAAAAAAGTAATCAATTTAACCATGCATATATATTTATTACTAATATTGATATATATGTTTGTCTTAATTCTATTTTTTTAAGTATATTTAGATTGAAATGATGTTGAGACATATCCACGATCCAAAGATCTACTTCATGAACCGACTCACTTGTATTCATATTTGAAGATTATAAAGTTAATCGATTCAAATTTTATTGTAAAAGAATTTGATGTTCTCATCAAAGGTACATCTCATGCAAATATTCTTGAAAATTATATTGTCAATTAGAAGAAATTGTGGGACTTATTTATAGAGGAGGAAACCATGTATATTTGTTTAATGTTGTTGGTTTAATTCAGCGGGAAATGGGATACTTGTTTACAAAATCGAGTTGTTTACGTTGACATGAGGTCAGATTCAGGTCAACAGAGGTATTTGTTTTAGTAGTCAAGCGAGTCAAGTATACTATGCACCCAATGTTTTCAACCCCCGTGGTAATTTCTATACAATTCTTTAATTAAAAACTAATCTTGATGTATCAATTACACTTTCCACCAGAAATCCCGACCAAGAAGATATTTCAAATGCATAAACATCATTTTCATTGTTCGTTGACTTTGCACAATATGAGCTAATTCCAAAAATTTTAGATGAAGATCATATTAATGATCATGATGAAGATGATAATGATGATGACGCAGTTGAGAAAGCTGATGATGATGACAATAATGAAGAATTTAATGCGGAAGATAAAGAAGTTGAAGAAAGAGAAGAAGAGGAGGAAGAAGAGGAGGAGGAAGAGAATAACGAAGGTTCTCCAAATATTGTCTAATAATTATGAAGAAAAAGATTTTACTTTTAATCGCATAATGATTGTTATTAGTTTATTGAGATTGTTGTTAGTTTTTGTAAAGATTTTAAGATTTTTTTATGAGATTATAGTGTGATTGTTATAAGCTTGCTTGGTGATAATATGAGATTACTGAATTTTATGAAATTGGGGTATGATTGTTACGAGATTACAATAAAATCGATGTGATGGTAATGTGTATAAAACAACCTTCAATTACAAAAATCCGACCAAAATTATCTTTTCGACCATTTTTCCATTCAAATCCAGAAAATCGATAAAATTCATATCAATATGGTCGCAAATAAGTTGTTCGAACCACAATTTTGTAACCCCAAACTCGAGGTTCAACAATAAAACCGAAAAAATGTAACACTATATAGTTTTGTACGGTTGGATCGTCAAGAAATATTTTTAAAAAAATCGAAACACTGATACGAAATGAAACACCAGTTAGAGGTACTAGTTAAATGAATAGTTGTCTCCTAAAACCTTAAACCCAATCCTTTTTTAAGCAAAATTGGGAACATCATTAAAATATATAGTTCTTGACATCCGTATGCTTGGATCGTCGAGACACATTTTGAAAAAAATAGAAATACAATTCCGGAATGAAAAACTAGTTAGAGGTACTAGTCAAATGAATAGTTAACTCCTAAAATCTAAAACCGAGTCTATTTATGTTTTAAGAAAACTTGGGAACGTCATTAAAATGTATAGTTCTCGACATCCGTAAGGTTGGATGTTGAGAAATATTTTTTTAAAACATCAATCTGGAATGAATTAAACACTAGTTAGATTTACTAGTCAAATGAACAGTTTACTCCTAAAATCTCAAACCCAATCAATTTTTTTATGAGAACTTGGAAACATCATTAAAATATACTCCCTTCGTCCCTCGAGGTCCTTTACAACGGGGGATGGGATATCGACACGTATTTTAAGGCTTATGTAAAATATATTTTCCTAAATAATATTAAAAAACATCTTTAGAATTAAAATATAATATTTAAATTTTTATACAGAAAAAGAAAATTATGAAAATAAATTACAGAATTATATTTTATAGTAGCCTTAAAATATGTGACAAGTATGAGTAAAAAGTATGTAAAATATGAGTATAGTTCTTCACCTTCGTACCATTGGATCATCCAGAAATGTTTTTGACAAAATTGAGACACTAATCCCCAATGAAACACTAGTTAGAGGTACTAGTCAAATGAATTGTTGACTAGTAAAATCTCAAACCCAATAATTTTTTTTAAGAAAACTTGGTACCTAATAAGTTTATTATACATGTTTAAGAAACATCATATTTAACTATGCAAATAAGTCACCTTCTAGACTTTATACAAACAAAATGCTTACCAAATTGGAGAATGTTCCAAATTAGTTGATGCGTGCATCATAAACTAGTTCATGGTTAATTTATCTATTCACCTTCTAAATAAAAGTCTTGTTCTTACCTCATATTCGATACTTACCTAGTAAATATGAATAATGATAGATATCATATATATCTGGGGACTGTCTCTTCTTTTTATGCTCCACTGCATATATATAACATATACCATTTTTTATATACTGATGCCATTTAATCAGTTTTCATATATATATATTTGTGTGCTCCTTGATGACTAAATGGCACCAAGAAAAGAAAATATGATGGCTGAGGTGATTGCATCCAAAGAGAGTATGAATGGGAGGGATGAAATTTCAAGTAGAACTAGGTTGTGCCCATCAAGTCCAACGAATGGAAGGGATAGCCATTCAACTCCATCACGTAGTCAACCCATTTCACCAGTCCACATCCTGGTCCGTGCAATCCAAATATGCATAGTATGACTACGGTGGAGGACCGTGATTTGATGGGATGCAAGCCCACAACAAACTCAATGGGGAATTTTAGTGAGAAGAGGCCAAGGAAACCAATACGTATTGAAATTTACTTCCTAACTTAATTGCATCATAATTTTAAATATTTTTTTAAAAAATAATTATTTTTCATGGATTTCGTCAGAGTACTTGTTACTACAATATATGAATTGCCATATATTTGATGACACTCCCAAAAGAACTTTTCTAGCAATAATAAGTGATCACTGGTCAGTAGGTTTGTACACTTACACTCGTATTACCGAAAGACACACTCCTTGGTTGATGGAGCGTGTTATAACTGAGTTCAAGGTATTTCTTCTTTGTGCATTAAATAATTTGCTTTAGCCTTCACGTGTGTTTAATTTTGAGTAATGCAACTGCTTGTATATTTATATTTTTTACATTACTTACTCTAATATTTAAGCATTTTTTATTTATTTGTGTATCCAAACAGAAATGGTGCATTTTGAAAATATTTGGATTCAAATTTCAAACTTTCATCGGACAACACATATTTGGACGGTGCAGAAGATTTTTTCAAATTTTCTCATGGAAATGGGATGATATCCATTAATATATTAGGTCTGTATAACAAATTTAAAAATGGAACATGGATGACTGATGAAATTTTTGAACTTCAGTTGTATCAAAATGGAACTTCAAAAAATTATGAAGTATTGGATAAACATGGTAAAAAGAGAGAAGCTCCTACAAAGAAAAAATATAAGCGTATTCTGGAAGAGATTAAGGTTGAAGAGCCTTTCAATTTAAATGCATTGCTACATTATGTTAATAGTGGAAATATTAATATCGATGATGAACAAGCTATGAATAGTAGTAACGTAGAAGAACCTCTAAACACGAACGCTTCTCAATTTTATACGGATGTGAAAGATTCGGGAGCTCCAATATATCTGGGTAACATAACTTTTACTAGAATGTCATTCAGTTCTAGGTAGTTATATTTTAAGACTTCCGCATAATTTTCTGAAAAAGCTATTGATTTATTACTTGATTTGCTTGGTAAAGTTCTTCCAAATGACCATACTCTCCCCAATTCTTACTACCTTATGGAGACAATGATGAAAAAGTTAACTTTGGGATCTGAAGAAATTAATGCTTGTGAAAATGATATACGTTGTACTACAAAGATGATGTGAACAAGATTGTTTGTGACATTTGTGGTAGTGATCGTTATGAAGGTAAAAGAAAAAAATGGAAAGGGTATATCGAAAAAGGTCTTGAGATATTTTCCACTTATCCCCCGTCTACAAATATTTTATACATCCGAGCATATGGTTAAACACATGGTAAAAAAAGGGAAACTAAGATTGGGGAACTTAGTAACGCCGGATGGGCACGAGTAGCGGAAATAATTTGATCATCGTCATCCAAAATTTGCAAAAGAGAGTCGGAATATCATTCTTGGCCTTGGGACCGATGGAGTTTTTCCGTTTAACCCTTCGAGAAAAAGTTATACACGGTGTGGCCTCTGGAAGTTGTCGTCTACAATCTTCCTCCTTTTATGGCAATGAAAAAACCATTAAGATTTATAACTTTTTTTATCCTTAGTGAAAATATTTTGTCAAAATTTTGAATATGTATTTTACACCCCTTATAAATGAATTAAAGTTATTGTGGGGTATAGGAATAGAAAATTTTGATCAATCATTAAAAAAACCATGAGGCCGGAGATTGTATTGACAATTACCGATTTCCCCGGGTCACGGATGGTTTGTGGATGGGCAACACATCGAAAACTCTCATGTCCAGTTTGTGTTGGAAACATTCAAGATGTTTAATTGATAAAATATAGAAAATACAGTGTTTATGGTAGAAATCGGTGTTTCTTACCCGATGATGATCCTTTTTGTATTTCCAAGTGCTAAATTTCTAAGTAAAGGAAGAAGGCTATCTTTTGGTAGGTCAAGTGGTGACTGTTTATACACTTTTTGTGAAAATTTACAATTTCCACCACTAGAAAGAATAAATAAAGAGAAGAAAAGTCACAGTTTTGGAGTTGCTCACAATTGGACGCATTATTCAATATTTTTTTATCTACCATATTGTTCATCACTTTCTTTGCAATGTTGTATCAATGCGATGCACACGGAATATAATCTATTTGATTATATTTTCTACACTATTGTCAACGACATTAAGAAGTAAAAGGATCACACCAAGGGAAAGGGCGATTACATGTTGGATATTTTGCCCGAATTGTGGATCCCGGATGGTCAAAAGAAAAAGCCAAAAATGTCTTTCACACTCACAACAAAAGAACAAAAACTCGTGTGTGCTTGGTCCCGTTCATTGTCACTTCCTGATGGTTATTCATCAAATATAGGCCGTTGTTGCAAATATAATTGTAAGTATTCGGGGTTCAAATCTTATGATTGTCATATTTTCATGCAAAAGTTATCACTGCATGTAATTCATAAGCTTTTTCCATCGTATATTATGGATGCACTTTCTTCCCTATCAAATTTCTTTCATGACATTTGTTATTTTACATTAATCCGTGATAATTTAAACATTTTAGAAAAGTCTACATTCCGAGTGATGCTTGTGTTCAAGACATTTTTTCCACCAATGTTTTTTGATTAAATAGAGCACATGGTACTACATTTCACCGAAGAATGTAGGTTATGGGGCCCTGTTAATTATCGTTTGATGTATTTTGTTTAGCGAATGATGGGATATATGAAACATAGAGTTCGTAATAAGGCGAGGGATGAAGGTTCGATTGTGGAACGTTATGTAGAATAGGAGATGTTGAATTTTTGTTCAATTTACTTTGATTTTAAATCCAACATGGTATATAATCAATTTTTCCATAACGAAGTTGTGTGTGGGTGACATGAAGATCATAAATTAGAAGTTTCCACATATCCTATTGAACCACGAGGAACCCGGTCTGGAATTATTTGATGGATGATGAATAATATCTTGTGGAACAATATATGTTATTCAACTCACCAGACGTTCAACCTTACATAGAAAAGGATGAAACTCATGTCAAAGGAAACCAACCAAACACAACTCCGGAAGAATAAGAGATATTGTTAAAAACTAAATTCAAAATATGCTTTCGAGAAAATGTTTAGAATGATGATGTGAACGGTTCATATTTTTGAACCATAATTTTGGGACCAGAAAATACGGTATTATTTTGTCAAACTTGCACGTTGAATGCCTATAAATTTCAGACCAAATCTACTTCAAGTATTAGTTCGGGAGTTATGGTCAAATGTGGGTCATATGATAATATTAGTAACGATTATTATGGCCAATGCAAGAAATCATCAAACTTGTTTACCAAAATAATCTAACCCTTCTGTCTCTGTGCAACCATGAGCAACTAATTCTTCTTTATAACGATCCATAGTGCCATATCAGGTTTAACTTTTACTATGTATAGCTATTTGCAACTGTCAACCTTTTTACCAACAAGTAATTCAAAAATTACACCAATGGCTTCATACAAAACAAGATGTTTACAAGCACCACATATGATGTAGGTTCATAATATGATATAGGTTCAGATTAATACAGTAACTTACTTTAATTTAACTAGGTAATTAAAATTAGAAATCTTTTTGGTATTTTTGTGACAACCAAATTGTACACAAATTTGAATACCAAAATATTTTTTTTTATAAAATGTCCTACAATACTTAAATTTATACCTTCCATGATATATTTAGGTTTGTGTTTGCACAAAAGGAAACAATTTATGAAAAAAGTGGGAGGGGTTTATATTGTGTATTAAAAGTGAATTAGATTTACAACGAGATTATTATAACATATTAGGTAAAGAAGAGAACAATATATAGTAATTAGATGCATACTACTACATGCAAGTCTTCTCGGATTTTCACGAATCTTCCATGTTCTAGGCATACTTTACCATACTTACCCAAGAAGTACACAAGAAAGTCACCATTATGTAGGGTCTACTGAACCTGAAATTTTAAGTTCATAACGAACCATGTTTGTATTTCGAGTACGCATCAAGTTCATCACTTTCTTAACTAAGGAATATTAGAATGTGTAACTAACTTTCCTTCCACAAAATAATTGGCTCTTTGTTTCTATAATATACCCCGGAAAATGAAAAAAATTTCAAGGGAATGTACTAAAATATTATATAATAAAAAATATGATATTAAAAAATTATAATTAAATTTATATATAAGGCTAAATAAAAATTTATAGGGAAAAAAATATTTGTGAAAGGGCCTAATAACCTTATACACATTATAAAACAAAAACACCTTGTAACCCTCAAGAATATCCCTGAAAATAATATTTAATTAGGTGTATCAGTCTTTTACGTTGAAACATCCTTTCAACAGTTGATAAGTTACACTTTTATAGGTATGTACTAGCTTAAAGCCAAATTTAGTTCTATGTACCTAATAGTATATAGTTTTTCAGAATTTATTTTGAAGTCATAAATTTTATATATCTAAAATTTTAAATAATATTATTTAATAATATATATATATGTGTGTGAATATATAAGCTAGAGTTAAGTTTTATGTGGACAACCTTTTTGTTGGAGACCTCGACCACTACTTATGTTCTACAAGTAAAATCTTGCATAAAAATATTGTAAAACATATTATTTTATGGATCTTTTTCCGTAAAGATCATTATTTTATTCAAAACCTTCAATATCATATATGTACTGCATGTAGAACATTACAAAATATTTTACTCTACGAAACATGTTTAGTTTGCAGAACATTTCTTCATCTTGTAAAGCATACACATAATTTTTAAATGAATTCAAAATATTCTTAGAACATACTTCACAAGATAATAATTTTTAAAGTATTTTGATTGCAGAACATAGGTGGTCTCCGAGGTCTCCCATGAAATAGCGGTCTTTATAGAATTTTGCTCATTTAAGATATATGTTAGTGTTAATTTTAAATAAGTGTTATTTTAAATTTAAAATAACAATATTATAATTGAAATATAAATACCTTTAACATGAATGATTAATATTTTTATGTATTTTTGTTCGACGATATTATACTAATAATGGACTAACTAGTTATCCCTATTTTCTTATTAAGAAAATACTATATACATTACAGGAATGAAAAAAAGACAAAAGACAAATAAACCAACCAAACATACCATCAAATTTTAAATACCTCGTTTAAGGATGTAAATGAGTCGATACCCTCACGAACACATTGGTGTTTAATTCAAAAAAAGTTTGGCTCGAGTTTGGTTCAACTTTTAAACGAGTTGAACATGAACACAACTTTAAGGTTCAGTTTTTGATGGGATGAACTCTAGCACAATATAGTTTGGCTCGAAAGTTCACGAACAAGTTCGATTACAATGTTCATGAACAAGTTCTTAAATATAGTTCTTTAATTGGTTCGTGAGTATTATGCATGAACATAATCATTAATAAAAGTCGTGAATATGTATATGGATTAATACTTATACATGCTCGTAATTATTATAGGAACACGTTTATGACAAAATATTTAGTGAATAATTATTTATATATTTCTCTATAGATAAATTTGGCAATTTATTTTAATCCAATTATCTTTTATTAAATTTATAAATATATGCATGACTTATATGACTATTTTATGTGACTATTTTACTTAAAATTTATTCATGTATTCAGTTAGTAATGTAATTTATTCAAAATTAAGACTCTTAGTTATTTAAATTTATATTTTTAGTTTGTACCGTTACTAAAACTTCAAGTTGATAATTATTTATTATTTTAAAAAAAAACAAGTGAAACACAATCAAAAATTTAGGAATTGTGTTTTATCAAAAAAATATTAATAATATGGGTCGAAAATGAACCTTAAAGACATAAAAATAAATCACATTAATTAGACTTGGAATTCATATCCAAACCCCAATACAGACCAGGTTAGTGAAGGCATGTCACGGACCGAAAATAGCCCAAGTCCTCAACATCCACAAATAAAGGATGTTCGTGTATAAGGCCTAATACGTCTAAAAGTGTAGAAACGTGACATCCAACATGGACACTAACTCTTACATTGAAGGATCTAGAATCCATTACCTTATTGGAGTCCTAATTTTCTTCTAAGGTTGAGACTTTCCCACCAAGTCTCCCACCACTAATCTAACCGTAAATTCATGCACTATATAAAGGGCTCTGCCCATCAATCTAAAGTTACGTTTTTCCGCAATTCTCTACAACAAAGATATACGTAGGCTTTTTGCGAGGACGGGCAGTCCTGAACGCGAGAGCACCCATTAATGCTCGAAAACACAAACCATAGCATTAAATATTAACGAATTCCTAATTTTTATTCCACGATAATTTGAATTGTGAGAACAAGTTCCTAAACTAATATGTTGGTGATCAAGACTTTGTGAACAATATTGATGAGTTTTTTGTTGAACTATAGTTCGTGAGCTAGCTATCCGTGAACAAGATCGTGAATAATCTTTTTCATAACAAGTCGATACATGAGAAAAAAAATTAATTCGATAAAAGTTCGAGCTCAAGTTCGAGTTTGATATATTTTTAACAAACTAAACATGAAAAGTTACAGCCCTAGTTTTGGCTTATCCTACACATTTTAAAGCGTACATAATATCTACTCGTCAATTAGGTACATTTTAGCTTTTTCTCAGCACGCATCAATCTTTTAAGAATTATCTTCAATTTAAATTTAATTTTGGTTTTATCTCAGATAAATACTATACATTATTTTAAATTTAATTTTGGTTTTAGTTTAGATACATTTTTTTTTGCTTTAAATTTAAATATTAATGCAACACTAGTTTGGGTTGCATTATATTATTATTGTGTTGCAGTATGTCCGTAATGCAATGATTTGTATTGTTGTAGTTGATGGAAAAAACCCTTGTATTATGCAAGACCGATTTTCTCTTACAAATGTCAAAAATAGGCACATTGCAACACTTTTTTGGCTTATTTCCACATTAAAAAACATTGAATTTAAGAATTTTTGTCCTAGTGTTTTAAGTAATATAAATTATTTATATACCTTGTATTTTTGAAACTGATTAACATGAGTTAAAATACACTCTAACCGATGTAAGTTACTTATATCGGTGTTTTTTTTATCGCTAAATAAAATTTAAATTAATTAAAATTTAAAATAATATAAATTGAACATATAAAAAAAGAATAAGAACTTAAAGGAATTTTAAGCTATTATTAGTGAGGCGAGGAAAACATGTTTCGCGGAAAAAATTGGAAGTAACGACATTGATAAATTTCAAGTAAAAACTATTGTTTAGTATAATGAGAAATGATGAAGTGTAATATGAACGTGTCTTCTATTTATTAAGAAAAATAGAAAATAGTTGAGCACATCAAATAGATTTGCTAAGCAAGGCCCACCCCAAACTCAAACCAAAGTCCAAGAAACCTATTTGTGATCCATTTTACAACCCTGTCCAAATATCCATTTCTACATCTATCTAGAATATTCAATAATCATTTATAAAAGAAATCTACCCCTTCCTTTCCAATTGCCCATCTTGTAGCACTGTTCTTTATTCTTCACACCTTCTCTTTCCCAAATTTTTTGATATTTAAAATAAATATTGTTTATGTGGCTTTGAATATATCATCAATAGTAAAGTTATCACATTTGTGTTTATTAATTGGAAGTTTCTCTTATTGGAGGTTGATGTGAAGAGGGTATACATCTATCAGTTAAGACTGAATGATTAGTACAAAAGGGTATTTGTAGTTTTATTTATACAAGAGACCCACACATACGTCTGTATAACATATGAATCTGTTTGTTCTCATAAAAAGATTTTTCAACATTTTACCTAATCATTCCCACAAGCGCAGAATATCAATTAAAGGTATGAAAAAAAAATCCTTATATTTTTGTTTATTATTTGAGCCCAATTATAATTTTTATCAATTCTGGAAGCCTTCTCCTCTATTCAATATTAAAACAATTTAATATGTATTTATTCTCCCAAATCATACACTTTCTAAATATTTATTTTCTTTTGGATATGTTGATCAATATTTTATTCTCAAATCTTCACATCATACTCTTTGTTCAATATTTACAGTAAAATAATGAAGAAAGTGCTCCTCAATATATTATGCAAAGATGCTGGTATCTTACAGGTATTTTATACAATATAATACACTAATGAAAATATATAGTTTTATTTGTTAACTAGTATATAGTATATGAGAAATATATAGGACAGATTTTTCCACAATTGAAACTTTATGGTATATGATGCAAGCACATAAAACCTTGTTGTAATAACCCATTGTTCTTAAAAACTTGTTAATGTTTAACTTACACTAATAAATCAAAACTATTGATGGAAAATTTATAACACTAAGAGTTTGTTAAATTATAGACTATAAGAACAACCTTTGTTAAAATTTATTTCAAACTACCGTTTTTTAATTATTTTTGAACTTAATACATGTCACATGTCTTATTTTTAATACATATGAGAGTAGTGCCAGAGTTCTCAAATTGGTACAAAATAAAATTACCCAATGATGTGATATAGGTGAGTTATTAATTATTTTAATTGATGATTTTGATTTGAACACATGGAGTCTAGCTATTTTTTTAATTGCATCCTAGTAATTAGGGATACTAGTGGGACCATTTTGAAATTCAATTTGTGTATTCTAGCATAATCCTTTGTTCAACTGTCTTTTTAAGTGTTGTGTTAAAGTATATGACAAGATTATTTTGATTAATGTATTTAGAAATGATTGTGGGAAGTGGTTTAAAAGATAGTCTCTATCTTACAAACCATTGTAAAACTTAGATGTTGTAAAAATGATTCGTGAAAACTCTTTTCATAAAAATAGTTAAACTAACATTATTTCATTAAAAAATTATTAGCTATTACTAAAAACTAAACGCATGCTAATGACATTGACTCTTAGTTAAGGATGCCAACAACAGTTTTTGGAAGATCATCAGTTGAGTACATATCAAGAAGATCCACTGGACCAGATGCAACTTCCACAGACATCCAAGGTGCTATTGCATTTGCAGAAGGAGAAACAATTGGCTCGAACTCCATTTCTAGAAACACTAGGATGATCAAAAATAAAACGTGTCTTGGGTTTGGACGCGGGTTCTTGCAAAGTTGATGCTGCCAATTAGGGATTTTTTAATTTTAGCCCATTTGTTCACATAAACCTAGTTTCTCTTCTTATAAATATTCTATTGTAATTTTGAATCCTTCCCAAAATATTGTGAAAGATAAATAATAATGTGGTCTTTTGTTATAGGAATTTTCAAATAATGTAAATTTTTTTGATGTATAATTATTTTTCACTTTTGAGCTTTTTGGGTACATGCCAAGTGGCAACCCTTATTTCAATTTAATGTTTTTAGAGTCAGTAAATATGAAAAACTAAATATTTAAATAAACCTTAAAACATTATATGATGTTACAAATTTATAATTTTGGTTGAATTAAAATTAAGGGTTGTTGTCCATCACACTGTCTACATCCAAAAAATATAATATGTGCCAAATTCCATACCCATTGATGTACTAATTAATGATAAAATGAAGTTGACATATTATTTTGACAATTCATAATAAAGGGGAAATCTCAAAAGAAACAAGGCCATAATTAGCATATTTGACACCTTGTAGATAAACATTTGTCGTAAGATATGATAAAGTATGTAACAAATAAGATGAGATGTACAACATATAGATAATCATAGACAAATTAAAATACAATTAAACTATGGTACACTGATCAACAAATATGATATGGCCAAATCATAGCCATGGCCAATAGCAGTGCCACAAAAGTGTAATGTTAGTATACCGTATATCACTCTAATGTTTCAAATAGTGATATCTAAAATGAATAAATTTTAAAATTAGTAAAACATATATTTAAATATTTCTAAACAAAACTACATATACTCTAATACTTTGGAACAAAACTAAGATTTAAAATAAATTTCAAGAATCTAAAAGAAAAAATTGTATATTTTTTGTGGTTACCTAATAATTTTAAAGACAGATAAAAAATATTTTTAAACTTTTATAGAATATTTAAATTAATTTCAAGAATTAAAATGGGTAAAACAAATAAGAATGGAACGATTAGAATGAAGCAAGTCAAATTGTTGATGGATGAATTTGGTAACCACTAAATTTGACGTCCGTCACGGGAATCAAAATTTACGATGGTGGTTCTTTGATGGAAAAGTCGTCCGAGTATGGTGGTTGTGATGAATTGGAGGCTGAGATTGTTTAGGGTTGGTGGTGGTTCCGGAAGGGTCTCGCTTTCGACCGCTTGTAATTTGCCTACGTATCCCTATTTATAGATAATCAAGCCAACGTAGGAAACGTACTGGAAACCATTTTCTACTAGCTTTAGGAATGTCCGCCCATGAGGCCCAACCACAAAGGCCCAAGGTTCATCCACGACTTCAAGATGTCACGGATAAGGCATCTCCTCGGCAGAGGATAACCCTGAGATTGCAGGACAAGTGATCCCAAGCTTTTGGGTGAAAGGTGCAGGATACTCCGAAATCTCCCAACAAGGACACCCATTAACTACAGAGACAGAGCTCCCAAAGCACACACCAGAGTTTACCTCACATCCCTAATATATAATAAATATATGTTTATGATTATTATATGTATTAAATGTTGTCTTGTATGCATTAAAGAGTAGGATTAAATGATTTTAATTTTTAATGAAATGCATGTTAAATTATTTGTTAAACATGTTTTATTTATGTTAAAAACATAGTATTGTAGATGGAAACCATTGATCGAGGTTGGTAATCAACTGCAAAGTGATAAAATTTCATTGACTCCGAAATATAGAATTAGTGTAGAAATATTTTTTAAAATTTGCAAGCAAAAATGGAATTGAACAAGGTGGTACAATGAAGTTTTCTTGTAAATGTTATTTAAATTTGAATTGGTTAAATATTGATGATGTTATATTTCATTTTCTTGCAAAACGGATGCTTGAGGATTATACCGTGTGAACGTCGCACAGTGATCAAAAGATAGGAAAAAATATAATTAAACATCACATCATCGTTATTATGTTCGGAACCTCCGAGAGTAGAAGAACCGGTAGATTTGAATGCGATGTTACATGATTTTTCCGGTGAAAATTATAAATTTTATGACACCATAAATACGAGAACTATGATTGTTAAAGAAGCTCCATATGATAGTGCTAAAAAATTATACCAGGTTATTGTTAAAAATAGAGCACCTATTTATCTCAGCAATACAAAGTACAGAAGATTAAGATTTACCACAAAATTATTGGAACTAAAAAATAACTCACATGTAATAAATTTTTTGATAGGTTGCTTAAATTTCTTACGGATGTGTAACAAAAAACATACATTACCCGAAACTTATTATGGAATGAAAAAATACGAAGGATTTGAGGGTTGAATAAGACAAAATTTATTTATATGAGAATGATTGTATGTAATTTTATGGAGATGACAAGGATTAATTTATGTGTGATATATGTGGTGAAGATCATTATTGGGAAGTTTCTAGGAAAATGGTAAAAAAATACAAAAAAAATCTTAAGACACTTTTCTTTAATTCCTCGACTACAACGCTTATACATGTCAGCACATACATTCGATCACATAAGATGGTACAAAAATAGAGATATGAAAGATGGAAAAATAAGCCATCCCGCGGATTGAGAAGAGTGGAAAAATTTTGGCCGTTGATATCCATCATTTGCTCAAGAGATTCGTAACATAAGGCTTGGTCTTACAACCGCTGGATTCAACCTTTTGGCCCTACAGGAAAAAAGACAAAGTGTGTGACCCCTGGTGGTAGTTGTCTGTAAACTTCCACCATCGATGTGTATGAAAAATCCTTACCTGTTCCTGACCAATATAGTATCAGGTCCAAATATGACTGGAAAAGATATTAATATTTTTCTGAGGCCTCTCATCGATGAATCGAAGATATTTTGAAAAGATATGTCAATTGTATCAAAAAAGTGTGCAAGGTTTTCAAATTAAAATATTATGGAAAATATAATGTTAGTGGCACAAATCGAATATTCCTTGAAACAAATGTTCCACTATGTCAAAAAAGTAATTTGTTTGATAATGTAGAAAGATGAATGTTTCTTGGTCGCTTGCCTGGGGAGGGTGTTAAGGAGTTGCTTAATGCTTTAGTTTTTCCACCACCCAGAAAGACTAATTCGAAGGCAAGGAGTATCAGATACGGGGAAGAGTATCATTGGACTCATGTCCTAATTTTTTACGAACTCCCTTATTTGTCATCACATAGTTTACGATATTTAATTGATATCACGCATACAGAAAAAAATATTTTTTAAAACATATATTTTTAGTATTGTGAATGTGTCAAAGTCAAAAGATCATAAAAAAGTATGAGTGGATGAAAAGAATTTTGAGGTGTTACCTCATTTGTGGATCGATGAAAATGGAAAGTCCCCTAACGTTTTGAGTGAGTGGATTAGTTCACTAAAACTTCCGGATGTTATTCCTCAAATATATCACATTGTTGCAATGTTGAGGAGTGTATATTTTATGGATTTAAATTGCATGATTGTCATATTTTTATTCAAAAGTTATTGCCTTTTGTAATTCGTGAAATTTTACCGGCGCCTATTGCGGATACCATCGCGACAATTTCTAACTTTTTCCAAGATTTATGCTCATCCGTGTTTACAAAAACCGATTTGGAAATAATGGAAAAAAAGGTTATAAAAGTGTTGTGTTTGTTGCATAAAAAAATTATTATAAATAATTCAACGGTACAGATGTTAACTTCATATAAAAATATGTTTATACACAAGAAATTAGATTATTTTCAAAACTGTGAAATAAACAAATATAAATTTAAAATTATAAAATACACAAGATCAAACTGTAAGGATGGATAAACTCAATGAAAATGAACAAGGGTGCCAAACAATAGGCTATTTATATAAAATTATAATATAATAGTATGAACCATCATCACTTCAATTAGTATACCGCTATTCTGTAGACAAAATAAGTTGAACTTAACATCTGATGTACATCACATAAACAACAAATTTATTTTAAACGATCCAATCGTACAGATGTTAACTTCATTTCAAAATATGTTTATACAAAAAAAATTAGATTATTTTAAGAGTACAAATACATTTTTAAAAGTAAAATAGTAAATATCCTCAAATATGAAATAAATAAATATAAATTTAAAATTATATAATACACATGATTTAATCGTAGGGATGGATAAACTCAATGAAAATAAATAAATGTACATAAAAGTAAGCTATTTAAATAAAACTAATCATGTTTTTATAAGATTTTTTTGAATTTAGGGGATTTTAGGGTTATGTTTTTTTGGATTTATGGTTGGCATAACCGACCGCCCCAGAATATAACCGTTCCATGCCAATTTAGGCGACATCATTTTGCATGTTACACAGGTTCCAACACCAAAACTGACCATCATCTCGGCCGGTTTAAAGCATAGTAAATAAATAAAGCAAGAGTTGAGAAAAAAGCAAAAAGAAGAGGGGGTTTCAAAGTCGTCGTTAAAGCCACCTTATTGGTCCCTTGATTTTTTGGAAAAAAATTTCAAACTAATGGGAGACAAATGAAGGGCACCTACATAGGTCAACGGTTGGATCCGCTAACTGCCAACAAGTTGAAAGATTACATGGTGTTGGTGCTCGGTCATTTAACAAAGTGCGAGAGGTAATGATATTTTCTTCATTTGCACCCACACACACATAGACGTTTATCTCATTTAATAATGCCAAGTAAGGACGTGATAATATAAATTGTTTAATATTTTAAAAGGTAATGACGAACAAAAATAAGAAAAAACTGACTAGACTTGAGGTGTGGGATAATTATTGTCATATGAAAGTTGGATTCGACCGGAAAATCCCTCTACCTACTCCGGTTGCCATACGTATTGCGGTAATCTTAATTATTTTTAGTCTAAATGTGTGTTCTTATTTTTTATTTAAGCTTTTATAAATTTAATTGTTCCAATAAAACTTTAAAATTGTGTAGGAACGATATGCCGCTATTCTTGAGCGTATGCCCATGAAGGTGACACAAACAGGTGAGAGAGATGAGCCATAAGATTGTTTGATAGAAGCATTGCTGGTCTAAGAAGGTAAAAATCTGAAGAAAAATTATGTTGTTGGATTCTTCAATGCTCGAGCCACCGATCTTTTGCCTACACTAACTACCCGCTACCGAGATTCCACCCAGAATGAAGCCAATTCATCCTTATCCGCTCTTAAACATCATGAAGGCATCCCCGAAAATATCTATCTTTCCATCATTAGAAATGTGCTTATGGATATTCATATTAATCCAAATCGGTTCGCTCGCCAACTATCCGATGAAGAGATAACCATATTTGCATGTGCCGCTCTTGAGGCCTCGGATTCATCCTCCGATCCAAGTCGAAGATTGCAATAGAATATCCTAATTGGTTGTTATATTGCACATATTGTTGGGACTTTGGTTGAAGATATCATCCTAATAACTGAAGCTCATGTTGCAGAGGAATTGTATCTCCTTGAACTTCCTTGTAGGAATACGAAATTCGTACTTGTTATAGATGAAAGTACTCACCGATATTCTATAACAAAGAAATTAAATTAAGGAAAAAAGTTAAGAATAAGATTCAAACAAATTATTTATAATAGAATATGATGCAGAAGAAATAATAAGAGAATTGTAAAATAAGAACCTTCATAGGAGATTTTAAACCTGAAAGAAAGATGGGAGATAATAGAATTAAAAAGAGATATGATTATTGTGGGAGGTTAGAGAATTTGATATTTAAATTATTTTGATGCCATGATTTCTGGGAAAAGCTCCCATGCATGTGTCAGTGATATAATTTCAAATTCATGTACAAAAATCTTTCATGTTGCAGCAGAATACAAGCAAAAAGGAATAATTTCAGATTCTTGTACTGAAATCTTTCATGTAACTTAGAGATAACACATATACTCCTATATTTCTTAAAGTACTATAAAAATTGTTTATTCGGCTTGGTTAACCGTGTAAAGCTAATGTTATGTTTGAAAGTCTTGCACACGCATCACAAATTGGTAAAAGGGTATCTCCACCCGTGTGTAAGCAGGAAAGTAAGCAGTTAAGGTAGTATTAGGGAATGGCATATTATATAATTAATATTAGATTTTGAGGGTATTGGGTGTAAAAAACATTGAAATGGAATCAGGATTTATTATATAGATAAATTGTTGGATTCAAATATATTTATACTTGATCAAGTAGATTTAAGTTGGGTATTCCCTTACTCCGAATTTCCTGACTACTTTTAAGAATACTTTTAGGGGAGAGTAACTAATAACGAAACCTATCTCTAAATTGATCTTTAAATCAGAAAATGTTTAACATTATTTCATTAATAAATTTTATATTGGAGTTTCGTAACAGGTCCATTATTTGGTAATGACCCATAATCTTGGGGGCGTAAGCGACTTGGTCAGTTGTTTTTAACTGACTGGTCCATTGTTGTTAAAAACCTAGCTAGTCTTTAAGTTTTAGAACACATATATTCTAGGATGACCATTAGAGTTGTCCAGCGATTGATAGATTGATCCCCTATCTTCCCCTATCTAAACGTCCAATGTATCTGATTATTTCAAATTTCTGAAATGCTTAAAGTCAAATCAATTTAAGTGAAAAAATAGCATGCTAAGTCAAATTATAGAATTTATTAAATTATGTAATGAACTACTATTTTAAAGAGCATGTCAGTATATAGTGGATTTCCAGTTCTCAATGATTTTAAATGTTTTATTCTTATAACAGTTCCGAAAGATATATATATATATATATATATATATATATATATTTCAAATTCCTGCTAGAAGGACCATCGTTGGTTGCATTTAGGGTCGAGAACAGGCTCCTCTCTTGTTTGGATTTTATGAGGTGGGTTTAGTAGTTATTAGGGTCTCTGGACTGTCTAATAGATATAATTTTGCATCTAGTTTGTCCTAAGTCTACCATAGTGTAATATCTTGTATAACTTGTTTCGTAAAACCTGGAAAGACCTTGATCAGAAGGTTGTAGATGCTTATGTAATTCTAGTTCAGCTATTTTAAATTTAAGTCCCTCATTTTAGGTTAGGTTTAAAGTCAAACCATTAGAAGTGATGTTGGTAACTCCAGTTATCGAATTGTAAACTCATATAGGATTTATTAGTTATAATTACTGAGTTAGTCATAACTTGGGCATAGGTTATTTGCATCATTTTGTCCTTAACCTACTAATATATCTTTTTCGTACATATATATTATTGCAGCAACCTATAGAGATTTTTGATAGCTCTGAGGCCCCATATTCAAACTCCTCTATGTACTTATTCAGGGATGATCCTACAGAGATCACTTCTCGTGCCCTTGACCCTGCTCCTGTGTCTTCTACTGTACCTGCTCCTTCCCCTGATGTGGCATCCCCTTCTCTCCCAAGGTAGGTACATCATATTCAAACTCCTCTATGTCCTCATTCAGGGATGATCATATAGAGATCACTTCTCGTGCCCTTGACCCTGCTCCTGTGTCTGCTACTGTACATGCTCCTTCCCCTGATGTGGCATCCCCTTCTCTCCCAATATAGGTGCATAAATCAGTCTATATCATACGTGATTTTCCTCCAGGCTGCAGCCCTAGTGTTGTTATTGCTGATAGAGAGGCAACCCCAGATAGTGGACCTAGTTTCCGAGGCCTGTACATTCACCTTGATTATCGTACCACCGGAAATCTTGCTCCTATTCCATATCACATCCATCAGGATATGGTGCTAGAGAAGGATTATCTATATTCATAGAATATAGAGTTGGCTCGTCACCTAGATGATTTATCAGTGAGACCTCCTGTTGGGTACTTGTTCTGAATGCTGACCTCCGAGTCCAGATCAAGGCTTTGTAGCAGGTTGTTATTCCCGTGGATGAGGTAGCATAGAATATTCCTGATCCAGAGGCTTGAGCTTTGGCATTGGTAAAGCAAGTTTAGTGGTTAGTGAATCATCTATAGGTGCTAGGAGATTGCCTTTAGAGGTGTCAGTGTGTTAGAGACCGGACGAGTGTGCCTGGTAGAGTCCGGAGTTCTTTAGTTCTAACTCAGTTTAGTGTGTTGCTTTAAGTTGTTGGTGGCTACTATGATAAGCAAATTTTGTTGTGTATTTGGACTAGTGTTATCGTTGTATCTTAGTAGTTGTGGTTGGAAAGACGGAAGACCATTGTTGTATTTAAATTTCTTATATAAAAATTATATTTGCTTAACTTTCCTTACATTTAACAATTTCTTGCATTATAATTATTTGCATTAGGGTTATTGGTGTCATTGTTGTGACGGCCTCAACCCCGGGGTCAGGAGTTGATGTCACCGACCAACAATAATAACAAGCATAATATAATCCAATTCAATATTAATACATAAACATGACCCCTTTACCAAGATCTTTTCCAGGTTTAAGTATGACTTAGGTTACAACTATTACAAACAATCCTAACACAACGAACTTAATACAGCAACTCAACATACCATATTTGATCTGACACAATTACCTCAGAGGAGCCTGGTACGGAAAGAACTGAAATTCTGCCCTGACTACAATGGAAGAGTCTTCTAGGCATTTGTAATACATATATACAATACATTCGGAAAGGGTGAGCGATCAATTTGCTCAGCACTACCACTATATGAATAACAAGTAAAACATGTTATGATAAACCAATTATAGGAACATAAATCATAAATTGTTATGAGCAAAATAAAATAAGTATAAACTGGATATCAACAACTAGCATGCTCTGTAAAACGTATTATCAATCGTGTGTTCTGTGAATACCAAAGTCAAATTTTAGCATGCGATTTTCATTTCTAAAACCACTGTTCCCTTACAGGAACCACAAAGTCATCTATTCCTTTACGGGAAACACAAAACCAAAATCAATAATATATTGGACGAATCCTAGGGACAACTGATCAGTTTATCCCACCATAAACCTGTTCCGGAACTTAGAGAGCTAGGTCTCTGTCACGCTAGATTAAGCGGTTCAAATAGGGCGTGCAACCGACTTTAATCCGTTTATCCAGTTTCCAAAATAACTTAGACCTATCTTTTTTAAAATAATTATATCACATCACACTTTCCAAAAACCTTTCCAATTTTATTCATAATTTAGAGATAGGTATTTTCACAAGTTACTTTTCCCCAAAAAATAATTTAAATAAATATTTTCAAATACTGGAATTACGTAACTTAAAATGTTCTGTTCCACTATGTAAATTAAATCAACAGTTGTTCATATATACTAAACCATAAGAAGTTTTTTCAGGGGTACTTGCCTTGCAGATCTTTACACTATTATTGATTGACCTTGACCGACATGGAAGCTTGGGCTTTGTTGCCTTACTAATAGATTATCTTGGATCCAAATTCAACATTCAGGTCCTTCGATTGGAACCTTGCTGAACTTGTCGACTAACCACTAGGATATCTTTAGTCCGATGTAAACTCTCGGGTCCTCCGATTAGAACATACAGAGTCGAAATATCCTAGGTTAGACGACCAGGTATGCTTGACATATCATCGCTAAACACTTTACGCAAACGATAGCAATTCCCGACTCGTACTTCAAATAATTTTCAGAAAATTTGGTCAGTGACTCGTCTATTAATAGGACTACCTGTCGAAACATGAACGACGTCCAATTCCCAATAAATCATTATCGACAGTTCACGTCTTCATACGACTCATAACATAATGACTTATTTACGATTCGAAAATAATTAGTACGAATCATTTTATTTATTTTATATATTTAGGACTCAGATAAAATCATCACCGTCCACCGTCGACTCGCCAAGGCTCATCTTCAAAGGCGGCAAAATTTTACGGTTACCCGATTAAATTCCAGGTTTCCAACGCGAAAATTCCACCGACTATTTTAAAAAAATCTTTTTTTCCGCACGAATAATCTATTTCACGAAATCAGTCAATTATTCTCTGCAAAAATTCCAAAATTCCAAATTATAATACCAACAGTAACCGAACCATAAGAATATTGAAGCATCACCACTACAACCCACGCGCACAAACACACTCACACACACATACAGATTGCACACACACGCACACGAATTGCATACATAATCAAATTATACACACACTTATTTATATATATACTTATTTATTTATACCAACAGGACACAATCGGAATCAAAATCGAAACGCAGGAATTGAACCAACCGTAGTAACAACGGCGACCGGAAAAACGGAAAAGGAGGAAAAACGATAGCTATAGCAACCAAGGAAAAGACGGGAATGACATAAGCAGAAGAAACGAGGGAAGTGAAGGAGTGATTAAATGAAAATGAGAGGAGAGAGAGGCAGCGGGGGGGGGGGGGGGGTACAGGGGTAAAGAAGAGGGGGGGAGGGGTGTGGGTTTTAATATATATATATTTTTTTCCTTTACTCACAGTTGCAACCGACGTAATCTGTTCAACCAGTGCTACGTAGACCTAAATCGACCATCAAACCCAACTACTGAACCGAACTAACGGTGTTGCAGTTGGTTTTATGTTGTATTTAATGCTTCCCAATTACCAATAATACACGTTAGCTGGGTGGGAAATATTAATTTAATGAAACCAGCTGATATGGTTGGTATTAAATCTGTAATTAATATTTGATGTAACTCATTTTCTCTATTTTTCTTCATTTATTTCTTGAGTGATAAAGAGGGAAAAAAGTGGGTGAAGAGTGAATATCTTGAAGATAAAAATTAAAGAGGATCTAAAGCTCCTTGATAGTAAATTTTATATGTGAAACATTTATTATTACTTGTATTTTGAATGTTTGATCAATTTATAAATATATATGTATGTGTCTCTATATATATGTAACTTGTAAATACATGCTTGTTTTGATATTATTACAATATGTATACCATGGTGCATAAATAAATTGTTCATTTCGATTTATGATTAATGATTTGGTGGTATTAGATGAATATTATTTTAGTTTCGTGTTATAAGTTAAAAATGAATTATATAATTGATACAAATATTTTTTTGCATTGGTAGATGTCTAACACATATTTGGACGGTGTAAAAGATTTTTTGAAATTTTCTCGTGGAAATGGGATGGTATCCATTAATATATTATGTCTGTATAACAAATTTAAAAATAGAACATGGATGACTGATGAAATTATTGAACTTCAGTTGTATCAAAATGGCACTTAAAAAATTATGAAGTATTGGATAAACATGGTGAAAAGAAAGAAGCTTCTACAAAGAAAAAATGTAAGCGTATTCTGGAAGAGATTAATGTTGAAGAGCCTTTTGATTTAAATGTTTGCTACATTATGTTAATGGTGGAAATATTAAAATCGATGATGAACAAGCTATGGATAGTAGTAATGTAGAAGAACCTCTAAACACGTACGCTTCTCAATTTTATATGGATGTGAAACATTCGGGAGCTCCAATATATCTGGGTAACACAACCTTTACTAGAATGTCATCCAATTCTAGGTTGTTATATTTTAAGACTTCCACATAATGTTCTAAAAAAGCTATTTATTTATTACTTGATTTGCTTGGTGAAGTTCTTTCGAAGGACCATACTCTACCAAATTCTTACTACCTTATGGAGACAATGATGAAGAAGTTAACTTTGGGATATGAAAAAATTAATGCTTGTGAAAATGATGTATGTTGTACTACAAAGATGATGTGAACAAGATTGTTTGTGACATTTGTGGTAGTGATCGTTACGAAGGTAAAAGAAAAAAATTGAAAGGGTATATCGAAAAAGGTCTTGAGATATTTTCCACTTATCCCTCGTCTACAAATATTTTATACGTCCGAGCATACGGCTAAACACATGGTAAAAAAAAGGGAAACTAAGTCGGGGGAACTTAGTCACGCTGGATGGGGATAAGTGGCGGAAACAATTTCATCATCGTCATCCATCATTTGCAAAAGAGAGTCGGAATATCTGTCTTGGCCTTGGGACCGATGGAGTTTTCCCGTTTAACCATTCGGGAAAAAGGTATACACCGTGTGGCCTTTAGAAGTTGTCGTCTACAATCTTCCTCATTCTATGGCAATGAAAAAACCATTAACATTTATAATTTCTTTTTATCCTCAGTGAAAAGATTTTGTCATAAATTTTGAATGTGTATTTTAGACCCCTCATAAATGAATTGAAGTTATTGAGGGGTATAGGAATAGAAAATTTTGATCAATCATTAAAAAAACCATGAGGCCGGAGATTATGTTGACAATTACCGATTTCCCTGGGTCAGGGATGGTTAGTGGATGGGCAACACATGGAAAACTTTCATGTCCAGTTTGTGTTGAAAACATTCAAGATGTTTAATTGATAAAATGTAGAAAATACAGTTTTTATGGAACAAATCGGTGTTTCTTACCCAATGATGATCCATTTTGTCTTCCAAGTGCTAAGTTTCTAAGTAAAGGAAGAAGGGTGTTTGTTGGTAGGTCAAGTGGTGAGTGTTTATAGATTTTTTGTGAAAATTTATAATTTTCACCACTTGAGAGAATAAATAAAGAGAAGAAAAGTCACAGTTGTGGAGTTGTTCACAATTGGACACATTATTCAATATTTTTTTATCTACCATATTATTCATCACTTTCTTTGCAACGTTATATCAATACGATGCACACAGAATAGAATCTGTTTGATTATATTTTCTATACTATTGTCAACGATATTAAGAAGTAAAAGGATAACACCAAAGGAAAGGGCGATTACATATTGATGGATATTTTGCCCGAATTGTGGATCCCGGATGGTGAAAATAAAAAGCCAAAAATGTCTTTCATACTCAAAACAAAACAACGCAAACTCATGTCTGCTTGGTCACGTTCATTGTCACTTCCGGATGGTTATGCATAAAATTTAGGCCGTTGTTGCAAAGATAATTGTAAGTATTCAGGGTTCAAATCTTATGATTGTTATATTTTCATACAAAAGTTATTACTGCATGCAATTCATAAGCTTTTACCATCATACATTGTGGATGCACTTTCTTCCCTATCAAATTTCTTTCATGACATTTATTCTTTTACCTTAATCCGTGATAATTTAAACATTTTAGAAAAGTCTATATTCTGAGTGATGCTTGTGTTCAAGACATTTTTTCCATCAAGGTTTTTTGATTAGATGGAGCACATGGTACTACATTTCACCGAAGAATGTAGGTTATGGGGCCTTGTTAATTATTGTTGGATGTATTTTGTTGAGCAAATGATGGGAAATATGAAACATAGAGTTCATAATAAGGCGAGGGATGAGGGTTCTATTGGGGAACGTTATGTAGAATAGAACATGTTAAATTTTTGTTCAGTTTCTTTGATTTTAAATCCAACATGGTATACAATCAATTTCTCAGTAATGAAGATGTGTGTGGGTGACATGAAGATCATAAATTAGAAGTGTCCACATATCCTATTGAACCGCAGGGAACCCGGTTTAGAATAATTTGATGGATGATGAATAATATCTTGCGGAACAATATATGTTATTCAACTCACCAGACGTTCAACCTTATATACAAGAGTATGAAACTCATATAAAAGGAAACCAACCAAATACAACTCCAGAAGAATATTAGATATTGTTAAAAACCAAATTCAAAACATGGTTTCGGGAAAATATTTAGAATGATGATGTGAACGGTTAATGTTTTAGAAGAATAATTTTGGGACGAGCAAACACGGTATTATTTTGTCAAACTTGCACGAAGAATGAGTACAAATTTTGGACCAAATCTACTTTAAATAGTAGTTCGGGAGTTATGGTCAAATATGATTCACATGTTAATATTATTAACGATTATTATGGTCAATGCAAGAAACCATCAACCTTGTTTACCAAAATAATCTAACCCTTTTGTCTCAGTGCAACCATAAGCAATTTCTTCTTTATAACGATCCACAATGCCATATCAAGTTTAACTATTACTATGTACAGCTATTTACAACTGT
The DNA here is from genome assembly GCF_009905375.1 of Apium graveolens. Lineage (NCBI taxonomy): Eukaryota > Viridiplantae > Streptophyta > Magnoliopsida > Apiales > Apiaceae > Apium > Apium graveolens. The sequence continues at coordinate 282,186,013 of NC_133652.1, read as the reverse complement.
CAACCTTTTTACCAACAAGTAATCAAAAATTACACCAATGGCTTCACAAAGAACAAGATGTTTACAAGCACCATATATGATGTAGGTTCATAATATGATATAGGTTTAGATTAATACAGTAACTTACTTTAATTTAACTAGGTAATTATAATGAGAAATCTTTTATGTATTTTCATGACAACCAAATTTTACACAAATTTGAATACCAAATCAATTTTTTTTATAAAATGTCCTACAATACTTAAATTTATACCTTCCATGCTATATTTAGGTTTATGTTTGCACAAAAGGAAACAAATTATGAAAAAAGTGGGAGGGGTTTATATTGTGTATTAAAATTGAATCAGATTTACAACCAGATTATTATAACATATCAGGTAAAGAAGAGACTAGTATATAGTAATTAGATGCATACTTCTACATACAAGTCTTCTAGGATTTTCATGAATCTTCCATGTTCTACGCATACTTTACCATATTTATCCAAGAAGTACTCAAGAAAGTCACCATTATCTATGGTCTACTGAACCTGAAATTTTAAGTTCATAACGAACCACGCGTGTATTTTGAGTACGCATCAAGTTCATCACTTTCTTAACTAAGGAATACTAGAATGTGTAACTAACTTTCCTTCCACAAAATAATTGGCTCCTTGTTTCTCAAATATACCCCGGAAAATGAAAAATATTTCAAGGGAATGTACTAAAATATTATATATTCAAAAATATGGTATTAAAAAATTATAATTAAATTTATATATAAGGCTAAATAAAAATTTGTAGGGAAAGAAATATTTGTGAAAGGGCCTAATAACCTTATACACATTATAAAACAAAAACAAAAACACCATGTAACCCTCAAGAATATCCCTTAAAATAATATTTAATTAGGTGTATCAGTCTTTTAGGTTGAAACCTCCTTTTAACAGTTCATAAGTTACACTTTTAGACGTATGTACTAGGTTAAAACCAAATTTGGTTCTATGTACCTAATAGTATATAGTTTTTCAGAATTTATTTTGAAGTTATAAATTTTATATATCTAAAATTTTAAATAATATTATTGAATAATATATATATATATATATATATATCTGTGTGTGTATAAGCTAGAGTTAAGTTTTATGGAGACAGCCTTTTTGTTGGAGACTACTTATGTTCTGCAAGTAAAATCTTGCAGAAAAACATTGTAAAATGTATTATTTTACCGATTTTGTTCCACAAAAATCATTATTTTATTCAAAACCTTCAATATCATATATGTACTGCATGTAGAACATTATAAAATGTTTTACTCTACGAAACATGTTTAGTTTGCAAAACATTTTTTCAGCTTGCAGAACATACACATAATTTGTAAATGAATTCGAAATATTCGTAGAACATACTTCACAAAATAATAATTTTTAAAGTATTTTGATTACAGAACATAGTTGGTCTCCGCGGTCTCCGATAAAATAGTGGTCTCCATAGAATTTTGCTCATATAAGGTATATGTTAGTGTTAATTTGAAATAAGTGTTATTTTAAATTTAAAATAACAATATTATAATTGAAATATACATAACTTTAACATGAATGATTAGTACTTTTATGTATTTTTGTTCGAAGATATTCTACTAATAATGGACTAACTAATTATCCCTATTTTCGTATTAAGAAAATACTATATATATTACAAGAATGAAAAAGAGACAAATAAACCAACCAAACATACCATCAAACCATCAAATTTTAAATACTTCATTTAAGGCTGTAAATGAGTCAATACGCTCACGAATACTTCAGTGTGTAATTCAAAAAAAGTTTGGCTCGAGTTTGGTTCAACTTTTAAACGAGTTGAACATGAACACAACTTTAAGGTTTGATTTTAAATGGGATGAACTCTAGCCCAATATAGTTCGGCTCGAAAATTCGTGAACAAGTTCGATTACATTGTTCATGACCAAGTTCTTAAATATAGTTCTTCAATTGGTTTGTGAGTATTATGCACGAATAATCATTAATAAAAGTCGTGAATATGATTATGGATTAATACTTATACATGCTCGTAACTATTTTAGGAACACGTTTATGACAAAATATTTAGTAAATAATTATTTATATATTTCTCTATGGATAAATTTGGAAATTTATTATAATCCAATTATATTTTTATTAATTTTATAAATATATGACATATGCATGACTTATATGACTATTTTATGTGACTATTTTACTTAAAATTTATTCATGTATTCAGTTAGTAACGTAATTTATTCAAAATTAAGACTCTTAGTTATTTAAATTTATATTTTTAGTTTGTACCGTTACTAAAATTTCAAGTTGATAATTATTTATTATTTTAAAAAAACAAGTGAAACACAATCAAAAATTTGGGAAACGTATTTTATCAAAAAAATATTGGTAATATGGGTTGAAATGAACCCTAAATATATAAAAAACAAATCACATTAATTAGACTTAGAATTCATATCCGAATCCCAATACAGACCACGTTAGTCAAGGCATGTCACGGACCGAAAATAGCCCAAGTCCTCAAGATCTACGAATGAAGGATGTTCGCGTATAAGGCCTAATACGTCTAAAAGACTAGAAACGTGACATCCGACATTGACACTAACTCTTACAGGGAAGGATCTAGAATCCATTACCTTATTCCAGTCCTAATTTTCTTTTAAGTTAAAGACTGTCCCACCAAGTCTCCCAACACTAATCTAACCGTAAATTCATCCACTATACAAAAGGCTCTACCCATCAACCTAAAGTTACGTTTTTCCGTGATTCTCTACAAAAGAGATATGAGCACCCATTAATGCTCGAAAACTCATACCATAACATTAAATATTAACGAAGTCCTAGTTTTTATTCCACAACAATTTGAATTATGAGAACGAGTTCATAAACTATTATGTTGGTGATCAAGACTTCGTGAACAACATTAATGAGTTTTTCGTTGAACTATAGTTCGTGAGCTAGCTGTTCGTGAATAAGATCGTGAATAATCTTTTTCGTAACGAGTCAATACATGAAAAAAACAATTAATTCGATAAATGTTCGAGCTCAAGTTCAAGTTTGATATATTTTAACGATCTAAAACATGAACAAATACAGCCATAGTTTTGGCTTATCCAACCCATTTTAAAGCGTACATAAAATCTACTGGCCAATTGAGTACATTTTAGATTTTTTAGCCCGAATCAATCTTTTAAGAATTATCTTCAGTTTAAATTTAATTTTGGTTTTATCTCAGATAAATACTATATATTATTTTAAATTTAATTTTGGTTTTAGTTCAGATCAATACAATATAATTTTTTTGGTTTTAAATTTTAATTCTAATGCAAGACTAATTAGGCTTACATTATATTATTATTGTGTTGCAGTATGTCCCTAATGCAATGATCTGTATTGTTGCAGTTGATGGAAAAAACCCTTGCATTATGCAACCCCCATTTTTTCTTACATATGTCAAAAATAGGCATAGTGGAACACTTTTTTGGCTTATTGCCACATTAAAAAAATTGAATTTAAGAAGTTTTGGCCTAGTGTTTTAAGTAATATAAATTATTTATATACCTTCTATTTTGGAAACTGATTAACTTGAGTTAAAATACATTCTAACCGATGTAAGTTACTTATATCAGTGTTATTTTGATCGCAAAATAAAATTTAAAATAATTAAAATTTAAAATAATATAAATTGAACATATAAAAAAAGAATAAGAACTTAAAGGAATTTTTAAGCTATTATTAGTGAGTCCAAGAAAACATGTTTCCCTGAAAAAAATTGGAAGTAACGACATTGATAAATTTTAAGTAATAAACATTGTTTAGTATAATCACCAATGATCAAGTGTAACATGAACCTGTCTTCTATTTATTAAGAAAAACAGAAAATAGTTGAGCCCATGAAATAGATTTGCTAAGCAAGGCCCACCCCAAACTCAAACCAAAGTCCAAGAAAACTATTTCTGATCCATTTTACAACCCTGTCCAAATATCCATTTCTAGATCTATCTAGAATATTCGATAATCATTTATGAAAGAAATCTTCCCCTTCCCTTCCTCTGCACATTATGTAGCACTGTTCTTTATTGTTCACACTGTAGAAAAGTAGCAGTTGTTTATGTGTTTATATATATAAGTATATCAGTGACACAGCTTCCTGTGACAAAAACTCATGGTGTATATATTAAATAATGTATTCCACTAATGATAAAATGAATGATTACAAGTAATATAAAGCAGCTAGTGTGCAACGTGGATAAACAACTAGACCTATAAAATAGCAACCACTCCTGGTTTTTATCCAGTACTTTTGTTTATTAATAAGACCACGACTTATTCTCTACTGAATTCATGACCTGGTCATACATGTACAAGCTGATCTTAAAATAAATAAAATAAAACTTTAACTGAATAAAACAAGTTTAGATTAATTTTCCAACAATCTCCCCCTTAATATTAACTTGTCTCATGCAATCCTCCCAGCCCGTATAGTTTTTAAACTGAGCCTGTATGGCTAATAAACTGTGCATGTATGGCTAATAAATTGTTGAGCCCGTATGGCTAATAAACTGAGCCCGTATGGCTAATAAACTGAGCTCGTATGGCTAATAAATTGAGCCTGTATGGCTAATGTTTTCCCGTCTAACACTCTTCCTGCTCATCTGCCCTTCAACTTATTTGCCCTTCTGGAACGTTCACCTCCACGAAGTGTTCCATCTCATTCTGCATGACATCATGCCAATGTATCTCATTTTCTGCTTTCTGTAGGCTTCTCCGGTACCATCTCATCTTTCTCGGCAGCCATATACTACACATGCATCACATACTACATATGCAGCTTTTCCACCATCCTTGTGCAACGCCTATCTCAAGCAAAATAGATACTGCATTCTCTTTCTCTATTAGACTCCGACAAGGCATCATATCTTGTATGGCTTTTTCTTTTCCATATTTAACACAAGAAGGTCACCATTAAGAACCGTAAGCTCGGATACCAAATGTAGAAAACCAGCAGCTGTTTATGTGTCTATATATATAAGTATATCAATGGCACAACTTCCTATGACAAAAACTCATGGTGTATATATTAAATAATGTATTCCACTAATGATAAAATGAATGATTACTGTAGGAAATATAAAGCTTAATGTATGAAAGAATCAAACTGATTTAGCATAAACTCGATTTTGTATTACTGCAAGAAGATAGATACACACATACAGACTTAGTTACCTAACAGAAAATGCAAGTCCTAGTTTTTTATCTAAACTGGAAGATGTGGTTTGCTACAAAATAGCACCACCTCCCTATTATTTCTCTAACTCTCTGAACGACTACTTCTACAGCTATAAACACGTAGCTGACTTATTCAAACAGAAATAAAACCAGAATAGTTTAGATTGTCCAAACAATACTCCCCCATAATCTAAACTATGTCTGCAAATTCTTCACACCCAACAGGACGGTTCATCAGTTTTAACATGCTTAATAACAATTGAACCTTGTTCTATGCACTCTCTAATGAAATGGAAATGCACATCAATGTGCTTACTACGACCGTGGAACACCGGGTTTTTCGTCAGGTCGATTGCAGATCGATTATCAATGTATAGAACAACTAAACCTGGTTGAATACCTGCTACCTCACTAAGAACCTTATACAGCCAAATTCATTGACACGCAGCTGCTGTGGCTGCCATGAATTCGGCCTCACAAGATGACAACGCCACACATCTTTACTTTTATGATACCCACGTAATCAAGCTCTCATTTAAATAAAACGCCATGCCCCCCGTGCTCTTCCTGTCCTCAAAATTTCCTGCAAGGTCACTGTCAGAAAATCGGACAACAGATAGTCACCTTTCCCTTCGTTGTACACCAAGCCATATTCGAAGTATACGTTTTGCAGAATTAAGATGGAGAGTGGTAGGTTTCTCCATAAAATGACTAACCACACCAACAGAATATGCAATATCGGGTCTTATGTGTTCCAAGTAACGCAACCCCCCAATCAAACTTTTGAATTCAGTTCAGTTTACCAGCTTTCCACCTTCATCTTTGTGCATCTGTATCTTTGATTCCATAGGATACTTAACTGAATTACACTCCCCCGTGCCATGTTTCTCGAGCAGCTTCTTGTCATAGGCTGTCTGCTTCAGTTCCACAAAACCCTGCCCTTGATAAACTTCAATACCAATGTAATAAGAAAGTTTACCCAAGTCACTCATGTCGAATTACCTGCTCATTTGTTCTTTAAATTTTACTATGTTTGAGACACTGGTACCCGTAACTAACAAATCATCAACATAAACGCCAACAATCAGTTACTCACCTCCTCCATGTTTAATGTATATTGCATGCTCAAACGAGCATTTCATGAAACCCAGTTCAGTGAGACACTTACTTAGTCGTGTATACCATGCCCTTGGTGCTTGACGTAGGCCATACAGGGCTTTGTAAAGTCGATATACTTTCTGTTCTTCACCTTCCTTTTCAAACCATTTTGGCTGTGTCACACAAACAACTTCTTGAAGCTCTCCATTCAGAAAAGCGGACTTCACGTCAAGATGATGAATCTGCCACCCATTCTTTACATCCAACGCTAGAAGAAGTCTGACTGTTTCCATTCTCGTTACAGGAGCGAACACCTCCTCATAATCAACTCCAAGACGTTAAACGTACCCTTTCGCTACTAAACGGGCTTTGTTCTTGATAACTTTCCCGTCCGTGTCCTTCTTGAGTTTGTATACCCACTTTAAGTCGATGGGTTTCTGTCCTTCGAGAAAATTAGTTAAAGCCCAAGTGTTATTTCTCTCTATTGCGTCAATCTCCTCTTTCATTGCTGAATGCCATGCTTTTTTTTTCACAGCCTCCTGGTAAGTTATTGGTTCATCCACCCCAACGAGCAACAGTTCTTCTTCAATTTCTACTTGCCCAGTCACATCGTAGATGTCGCTTAGGAGGCGAAATCTTTGTGGTCCACCATCAGTGTTGCTGCTGCTGCTCGAATTAGTGTTGCTTTGTTCCTGAAAATTACTGTCAGACTCTATTCTCGATGACTGAGGTATTTGAGGTGGTGACCTGCCAACACTGCCCTGTTCAACATTACTACCTGTACTGTCCATTTCACTTTCAGTTTCACCATGGTTTACAGGCTCTATAGGTATATCAAAGTTAATTATGGAGGAATTGACATTTGTATGTGCATTATCAGCTCCACCTTGCTGCCACGGCCAAGCCTTCTCCTCTTCAAATACAACGTCACGACTAACGTGAACTGCACCAGAGATGGGATCAAACAAGCGACAGGCTTTGGTGCCTGGTTCCTTGCCTAAGTAAACCACAACTTTACTTCTATCATCGAGCTTTTTGAGATGAACTGCGGGCACCTTCATATATGCCAAACACCCGAAAATTCTCAAATGTTCAAGATGAGGCTTTGTTCCATGCCACGCTTCGTAAGGTGTTTCTTTTGAGAGTGCCCGAGTTGGTACCCTGTTCAGAACATAAATGGTGTGTCTGAGTGCCTCTCCCCAGAAGTAAGATGGGAGACTTCTTTCCTTCAGTAGGCTTCGAGTCATGGCCACAACAGTTCTATTCCGGCGTTCAACGACGCCGTTTTGATGTGGCGAGTAAGGTGCAGTGAGATGTCGCATAATTCCATTGTCTTTACAGAATGAAGTGAACTCGTGAGAGTTAAACTCTCCCCCCTATTCGTGCGTAGCATTGAATTCTCTGTGTTCTGTTCTTTTCCACCATTGTTTTAAATCTCTTGAAGTCAACAAATGTTTCATCCTTCGATTTTAGAGCAAACACCCACATCATCCGTGTGTGGTCATTTACCAGGAAAAAAAATTTGTTTCCACTCGGTGTTGGCGGTGCAATTGACCCGTATAAGTCTCCATGAATGAGTTGTAGAGCTTCCTTAGAAGCAAAATTTGATTGCTTAGGAAACGGTTGTCGTGTTTGCTTAGACAGAAGACAGTCGTTGCACACCTTCTTGGGTTGAATCAGTGGTGGCAAACAAAGTGCCATTTTGTTGCTGCATATGAATTGAATCGCTTGGAAATTGACATGCCCAAGTCGAGCATGCCACAGCCATGAAGCCTCCTCCGTTTTACTCAAAAGACACATGCCACTGACTTCCTTGATATTAATTTTATACAGACGATTGAGAGACCTTGTGACCTTCATTAACAGCTTTCCATCATTCTCGAACACTCGCATAAATTCTCCATCCAAAATTACCTTCATCCCTGTTTCAGACAGCCATCCCAAACTAATTATATTTTTACGCAAAGTGGGGATGAAGTATACCACATTCAGTATTTTCTCTTCGCCATTTTTGCACTGGAACGCCACACTCCTTTTTCCTTCAATTATCATAGTGGATCCATCACCAAATTTCACACGTCAGTTACAGTTTCGTTTAGCTCCTTAAACTTCGATCTTTGTCTCGTCATATGGGTTGTTGCCCCGCTACCTAGATACCAGATGTCGGAGTCTTCTCCACTTTTTGTCTCACTAGTAGCTCCAATACCTTTAGTTCCTGGGAACACGTTGTCTTCATTGAGCATTACTGTATCCTCCTCGACCTCTCCAACCTTAACTAACAACAAAGTGGGCTCATCATCGACCTGTGTCAGGTTCACCTCAGGTTTATTATCGCTGTCTCTTTTGGGCTTTCGACATTCAGCCGCGTAATGGCCATACACTCCATAGTTGAAGCACCGTATCTTGCTTCGGTCACGGTTACCTCGCACCCACTCTCTTCCTCGCGTTTCACCACTACTTCGAGCCCCATCTCTCTGGCGTTTAAGCCATTCCTCCCTGGTGAGCAAAAGTTGGCCTTCAGTTTGCTCCCATTTTCTCCACTCATCCTCTGTTAGCAGCAGCTTTCCCTCGTTGACATTAACTTGTCCACGGATTCTTTCCTCATGGGCCTTCAAAGACCCGATCACTTCTTACACTGTGAGTTCCTCCAAATTTCCAAATTGTTCAATGGCTGAAGCGATTTGTAAAAATTTGGATGGGACTGCTCGGAGTAGTTTTTTCACAACATAAGTCTCCTCAATCTTCTCTCCCAAAGCCCGAATATTTGTAACTAATCCATTCAATTTCATGTAAAATTCATCGATCTGCTCTGTCTCCTTCATATTTAAAGCTTCAAATTCCCCTTTCAGTGTCTGAGCCTTGGCCTTTTTGACCTTGTCTGCGCCTTGACATAATGTTCAAATAGCCTCCTAGGTTTCCTTCGCATTTTTCTTCTCGGCAAGAGTCAACATCAATTCCTCGTGGATGCCCTGATAGATCACAGCCATTGCTAGTTTGTCAATTTTCTCGTCGATTGCTGCCTTAGGATCCTTAGGCTCCTTGGGCTCAATTGCTTCCCACACCCCGTGAGCCTGCATACAGACTTTCATTTTCATGGCCCACGCGGTGTAGTTCGTTTTCGTTAGCATAGGGTAACTGAGACCAAATGAACCCTCCTTGCTTTTTCCCGTCTCCATTCACGCCAAGTGCGGCAGTGTCTAATGAGTGTTGAGTTGTGGCTCTGATACCAGAATGTTGGAAATATAAAGCTTAATGTATGAAAGAATCAAACTGATTGAGCGTAAACTCGATTTTGTATTACTGCAAGAAGATAGATACACACATACAGACTTAGTTACCTAACAGAAAATGCAAGTCCTGGTTTTTTATCTAAACTGGAAGATGTGGTTTACTACAAAATAGCACCACCTCCCTATTATTTCTCTAAATCTCTGAATGACTACTTCTAAAGCTATAAACACGTAGCTAACTTATTCAAACATAAATAAAACCACACTAGTTTAGATTATCCAAACAACAATTACAAGTAAATATAAAGGAGCTAGTGTGCAACGAGCATAAACAACTAGACCTATAAAATAGCAACTACACCTGATTTTTCTCCAATACTTATGTTTATTAATGAGACCACGACTTATTCTCTACTGAATGCATGACCTAGTCATACATGTACAAGCTGATCTTAAAACAAATAAAATAAAACTTTAACACAATAAAACAAGTTTAGATTAATTTTCCAACACACAAATTCTCTTTCCCAAGTTTTTTGTTATTTAAAATAAATATTGTTTATGTGGCTTTCAATATATCATCAACACTAAAGTTTCTCTTATTGGAGGTTGATTTGAAGAGGGTATACATCTATCAGTTAAGACTTGAATGATTATTACAAAAGATTATTTGTAGTTTTATTTATACATAGAGACCCACACATAGGTCTGTATAACATATGAATCTGTTTGTTCTCATAAAAAAGATTTTTCAACATTTTACGTAATCATTCCCACAAGTACACAATATCAATTAAAGTTATGACAAAAAATCTAATCCTTATATTTTTGTTTATTATTTGAGTCCAATTATAATTTTTATCAATTTTGATATTGGTAGCCTTCTCCTCTATTCAATATTAAAAAACAATTAATATGTATTTATTCTCCCAAATCATACACTTTCTAAATATTTATTTTCTTTTGGATATGTTGATCAATATTTTATTCTCAAATCTTCACATCATACTCTTTGTTCAATATTTACACTAAAATAATGAAGAAAGTGCTCCTCAATATATTATACAAAGATGGTGGTATCCCACACGTATTTTATACAATATAATACACTAATGAAAATATATAGTTTTATTTGATAACTACTATATGAGAAATATATATGTCAAGTTTTTCCACTATTGAAACTTTATGGTATATGATGCAAGCACATAAATCCTTGTTGTAATAACCCATTGTTCTTAAAAACTTGTTAATGTTTAACTTACACTAATAAATCAAAACTATTGATGGAAAATTTATAACACTAAGAGTTTTTTAATTTTTTTTGAACTTAATACATGTCATATGTCTTATTTTTAATACATATGAGAGTAGTGCGAGAGTTCTCAAATTGGTACAAAATAAAATTACTCAATGATGTGACATAGGTGAGTTATTAACTATTTTAATTGATGATTTTGATGTGAACACGTGGAGTCTATTTTTTTAATTGCATCCTAGTAATTAGGGAATACGAGTGGGGCCGTTTTGAAATTCAAGTTTGATGTGAACACATGATTATTGTATGTATTAAATGTTGTCTTGTATGTATTAAAGAGTAAGATTAAATGTTTTAAATTTTTAATGAAATGCATGTTAAATTATTTGTTAAACATGATTTATTTATGTTAAAAACATATTATTGTAGATGGAAACCGTTGATCGAGTTTGGTAATCATCTGCAAAGTGATAAAATTTCATTGACTCCGAAATATAGAATTAGTGTGGAAATATTTTTTAAATTTGTAAGCAAAAATGGAATAGAACAAGGTGGTACAATGAAGTTTTCTTGTAAATGTTGTAAAAATTTGAATTGGTTAAATATTGATGATGTTATGTTTCATTTTCTAGCAAAACGGATGCTTGAGGATTATACCATGTATCATCGTTATTGTGTTCGGAACCTCCGAGAGTAGAAGAATAAGTAGATTTGAATGCGATGTTACATGATTTTGCCGGTGAAAATTATAAATTTTATGACACCATGGATACGAGAACTATGATTGTTGAAGAAGCTCCATATGATAGTGCTAAAAAATTATACCAGGTTATTTTTAAAAATGGAGCACCTATTTATCTCGGAAATACAAAGTACAGAAGATTAAGATTTACCAGAAAATTATTGGAACTAAAAAATAACTCACATGTAATAATTTTTTTGATAGTTTGCTTAAATTTCTTACGGATGTGTTACAAAAAAACATATATTACCAGAAACTTATTATGGAATGAAAAAATACGAAGGATTTGAGGGTTGAATAAGACAAAATTTATTTATATGAGAATGATTGTATGTAATTTTATGGAGATGACAAGGATAAATCTATATGTGATATATGTGGTGAAGATCGTTACTAAAGATCGTTACTGGGAAGTTTCTAGGAAAATGGTAAAAAAATATAAAAAAAATCTTAAGACACTTTTTTTTGATTCCTCGACTACAACGCTTATACATTTCAGCACATAGATTCGATCACATAAGATGGTACAAAAATAGAGATATGAAAGATGGAAAACTAAGCCATCCCACGGATTGAGAAGAGTGGAAAAATTTTGACCGTCGATATCCATCATTTGCTCAAGAGATTCGTAACATAAGGTTTGGTCTTAAAACCGCTGGATTCAACCTTTTGGCCCTAAGGGAAAAAAGACAAAGTGTAAGGCCCCTGGTGGTAGTTGTCTAAGCTTCCACCATCGATGTGTATGAAAAATCCTTACCTGTTCCTCACCAATATAGTATCAGGTTCAAATATAACTGGAAAAGATATTAACATTTTTCTAAGGCATCTCATCGATGAATCGAAGATATTTTGGAAAGATATGTCAAGTGTGTCTAGAAAGTGTGCAAGATTTTCAAATTAAAATATTATGGAAAATATAGGGTTAGTGGCACAAATCGAATATTCCTTGAACTAAATGTTCCACTATGTCAAAAAAGTAATTTGTTTGATAATGCAGAAAGATGATTGTTTCGTGGTCGCTTGCCTGGGGAGGGTGTTAAGGAGTTTCTTAATGCTTTAGTTTTTCCACCACCCAGAAAGCCTAATTCGAAGGCAAGGAGTATTGGATACGGGGAAGAGTATCATTGAACTGATGTCCCAATATTTTACGAACTCCCTTATTTGTCATCACATTGTTTATGATATTTAATTGATATCATAGATAGAGAAAAAAATATTTTTGAAAACATATTTTTTAGTATTGTGAATGCGTCAAAGTCAAAAGATCATAAAAAAGTAAGAGTGGATTAAAAGAATTTTGAGGTGTTAACTCATTTGTGGATCGATGAAAACGGAAAGTCCCCTAAAGTTTTGAGTGAGTGGATTAGTTCACTAAAACTTCCCGATGTTATTCCTCAAATATATCACATTGTTGCAATGTTGAGGAGTGTATATTTTATAAAAGTGTTTTGTTTGTTATATAAAAAATTTATTATTAATAATCTAACCGTACAGATGTAACTTCATTTATAAATATGTTTATACACAAGAAATTAGATTATTTTCACAAGTACAAATACATTTTTATGAGTAAATTAGCAAATATCCTAAAAAATGTGAAATAAACAAATATAAATTTAAATTTATAAAATACACAAGATCAAACTGTAAGGATGGATAAAGTCAATAAAAAGAACAAGAGTGCCAAAAATTAGGCTATTTAAATAAAATTAATATTATAATAGTGTGAACAATCATCACTTCAATTAGATTGCCCCTATTCTGTAGACAAAATAAGTTGAACTTAACATCTGATGTACATCACATAAACAACAAATTTATTTTAAACGATCCAATCCTACAAATGTTAACTTCATTTCAAAATATGTTTATACAAAAAAATTAGATTATTTTAACGAGTAAAAATATATTTTTATAAGTAAAATAGTAAATATCCTCGAAAATATGAAATAAATAAATATAAATTTAAAATTATACAATACACATGATCTAACCATAGGGATGGATAAATTCAATGAAAATAAACAAGTGTACAAAAAAGTATCATATTTAAATAAAATTAATCATGTTTTTATAAGATTTTTTTGAATTTAGGAGTTTCTAGGGTTATATTTTTTTGGATTTATGGTTGGCATAACCGACCGCCCCAGAATATAACCGTTCCTTGCCAATTTAGGCGACATCATTTGCATGTTACACAGGTTCTAACACCAAAACTGACCATCATCTCGGCCGGTTTAAAGGATTGTATATAAATATAGCAAGAGTTGAGAAAAAAGCAAAAGAAGAGGGGTTTCAAAGTTGTATTTAAAGACGCCTTACATAGGTCATCGGTTGAATCCGTTAACTGCCAACAAGTTGAAAGATTACATGGAGTTGGTGCTCGGTCATTTAACAAAGTACAAGAGGTAATGATATTTTCTTCATTCGCACACACACATACACATTTATTTCATTTAATAATGCCAACTAAGGACATGATAATATAAATTGTTTAATATTTTAAAAGGTAATGACGAACAAAAATAAGAAGAAACTGACTAGACTTGAGGTGTAGGATAATTATTGTCATATGAAAGTTGGATTCAACCGCAAAATCCCTCTACCTACTCCGGTTGCCATACGTATTACGGTACTCTTAATTATTTTTAGTCTACATGTGCATTCTCATTTTTTATTTAAGCTTTTATAAATTTAATTGTTCCAATAAAACTTTAAAATTGTGTAGGAACGATATGCCGCTATTCTTGAGCGTATCCCCATAGAGGTGACACAAATTGGTGAGAGAGATGAGCCATAAGATTGTTTGATAGAAGCATTGAGGGCCCGCGAAGGTAAAAATCTAAAGAAAAATTATGTTGTTGGATTCTTCAATGCTCGAGCCACCGATCTTTTGCCTACACTAACTACCCGCTACCGAGATTCCACCCGGAATGAAGCCAACTCATCCTCATCCACTCCTAAATAGCATGAAACCATCCCCGAAAATATCTATCTTTCCATCGTAAGAAATGTGCTTATGGAGATTCGTGTTAATCCAAATTGGTTCGCTCGCCAACTATCCAATGAAGAGATAACCACATTTGCACGTGCCGATCTTGAGGCCTCAGATTCATCCTCCGATCCAAGTCGAAGGTTGCAATAGAATATCCTAATTGGTGTTGATATTGTACATATTGTTGGGACTTTGGTTGAAGATATCATCTTAAAAAACGAAGCTCATGTTGTAGAGGAATTGTATCTCCTTGAACTACCTTGTAGGAATAGGAAATTCGTACTTGATATAGATAAAAGTACTCGCCGATATTCTATAACAAAGAAATTAAATTAAGGAAAAAACTTAAGAATAAGATTCAAACAAATTATTTATAATAGAATATGATGCAAAAGAAATGATTGTAGAATAAGAACCTTCATAGGTGATTTTAAACCTGAAAGAAAGATGTGAGAGAATAGAATTAAAAAGAGATAAGATTATTGTGGGAGGTGAGAGAATTTGATATTTAAATTATTTTGATGACATGATTTTTTGGAAAAGCTCCCATGCATGTGTCAGTGATATAATTTCAAATTCATGTACATAAATCTTTGATGTTGCAGCATAATACAAGCAAAAAGGAATAATTTCAGATTCTTGTACTGATATCTTTCATGTAACTTAGAGATAACACTAATACTCCTATATTTCTTAAATTACTATAAAAATTGTTTATTCAGCTTGGTTAACCGTGTAAAGCTAATGTTATGTTTGAAAGTCTTGCGCACACATCACAAATTGGTAACAGGGTATCTCCACCCGTGTGTAAACAGGAAAGTAAGCAGTTAAGCTAGTATTCGGGAATGGCATATTATATAATTAATATAGATTTTGAGGGTATTTAGTGTAAAAAACGTTGAAATGGAATCTGGATTTATTATATAGATAGATTGTTGGATTCAAATATATTTATACTTGATCAAGTAGATTTAAGTTGGGTATTCCCATACTCCCAATTTCCTGATTACTTTTAAGAATACTTTTATGGGAGAGTAACTTATAATGAAACCTATCTCTAAATTGATCTTTAAATCAGAAAATGTTTAACATTATATCATTAATAAATTTTATATTGGAGTTTCTTAAGAGGTCCATTATTTGGTAATGACCCAGCATTTTGGGGGCGTAAGCGACTACGTCAGTTGCTTTTAACTGACTGGTCCAGTGTTGTTAAAAACCTAGCTAGTCTTTAAATTCTGGAACACATATATTCTAGGATGGCCATTAGAGTTGTCCAGTGATTGATAGACTGATCCGCTATATTCCCCTATCTAAACGTCCAATGTATCTGATTAATTCAAATTTCTGAAATGCTTAAAGTCAAATCAATTTAAGTGAAAAAATAGCATGCTAAGTCATATTATAGAATTTATTAAATTATGTAATGAACTAATAGATATAATGTTGATTGCATAGAAAGAGGCCCTCATGTTCTAATGAGAGCTGCAACAGGAAATGAGCCATCAGTCCCCAAGCCAAGGCATGAATGGTCTGATCCTGACATTGAACAAGTCAGGAAGGATAAAAAGGCCATGAATATCCTGTTTAATGGAGTTGATGGAGATATGTTTGACAACATTATCAACTGCAAAACTGCCAAGGATGTTTGGGATACTATATAGATCATCTGTGATGGCAATGAGCAAGTTAGTGAAAACAAGATACAACTCCTGATTCAGCAATATGAGCATTTTCATAATGAAGAAAGTGAGTCTCTCACTGTCATTTTCAGTAGGTTTCAAAAACTACTAAATGCTCTAAAGTTGCATGGAAGGGTCTATCGGACAAAAGACTCCAATCTGAAATTCCTTAGATCTCTTCCAAAGGAATGGAAACGAATGACAGTCTCATTAAGAAACTCACAAGATTATAAGGAGTTTACTTTAGAGAGACTGTATGGCATCCTGAAAACTTATGAGCTTGAAATAGAGCAAGAGGAGAGGATGGAGAGAGGAAATAAGAAAGGAGGATCCATTGCACTAGTTGCTGAGTTAGAAAAAGAGAAGAAAGTGAAGATGGAAGCTGTTGAGTCAACTTCAAGGGTCTGTGAAAGCAAGGGCAAGGGGCTTGCAGCTGAAAATGAAGATTCTTTGAGCCAAGATGACATGGAGGACATTGATGAACACCTAGCATTTCTTTGCAGGAGATTTTCCAAGCTCAAGTTTAAGAAGAACTTTGGAGCAGCCAAGCCAAATAGAAACATGGTGGATAAATCAAAATTCAAATGTTTCAAATGTGGCTAGTTATTAGGGTCTCTGGACTGTCTAATAGATATAATGTTGCATATGGTTTATCCTAAGTCTACCATAGTGTAATATCTTGTATAACCTTGTTTCGTACTTAAACCTAGCAAGATCTCGATCAGAAGGTTGTAGATGTTTATGTAATTCTAGTTCATCTATTTTATATTTCCGTTTTATTATTGTTTATAACATCAAACTCTAGATCCCAGAGTTTGAGGCTATCACAATTGGTATTAGAGCCCACAAATTTAAGTCCCTGATTTTAGGTTAGGTTTAAAGTCAAACCTTTAGAAGTGATGTTGGTAAGTCAAGTTATCGAATTGTAAACTCATATAGGATTTATTAGTTATGATTACTAAGTTAGTCATAACTTGGGCATAGGTTATTTGCAACATTTTGTCCCTAACCTACTAATATATCTTTTTTGTACATATATATTGTTGCAGCAACCTATAGAAATTTTTTATAGCTCTGAGGCCCCATATTCATACTCCTCCATGTCCTCATTCAGGGATGATCCTACAGAGATCACTTTTTGTGCCCTTGACCCTGCTCTTGTGTTTACTATTGTACCTGCTCCTTCCCCTGATGTGGCATCCCCTTCTCTCCCAAGGTGGTTGCATAAATTAGTCTCTGTCATACGTGATTTTCCTCCAGGCTGCAGCCCTAGTGTTGTTATTGCTGATAGAGAGGCCACCCCAAATAGTGGACCTAGTTTCTGAGGCCCGTACATTCACCCTGATTGTCGTACCACCGGAGATCCTGCTCCTATTCCATATCACATCCATCAGGATATGGTGCTAGAGAAGGATTATCTATATTCATAAAATATAGAGTTGGCTGGTCACGTAGATGATTTGTCAGTGAGACCTCCTATTGGGTACCCTATTCCGAGTGCTGACCTGCGAGTCCAGGTCAGGGCTTTGTAGCATGTTGCTATTCCCGAGGATGAGGTAGCAGCGAATATTCCTGATTCGGAGGCTTGAGCTGTGGCATTGGGAAAACCAGTTTAGTGGTTAGTGAATCATCTATAGGTGCTAGGAGATTGCCTTTAGAGGTGACAGTGTGTTAGAGACCGGATGAGTGTGCTTGGTAGAGTCTGGAGTTCTTTAGTTCTAACTCCATTTAGTGTGTTGCTTTGAGTGGTTGGTGGCTACTATGATAAGAAAATTTTGTTGTGTATTTGGACAAGGGTTATCGTTGTATTTTAGTAGTTGTGGTTGGAAAGCCGGATGACAGTTGTTGTATTTAAATTTCTTATATGAAAATTATATTTGCTTAACTTTCCTTACATTTAACAATTTCTTGTATTTATTATTTTTATTAGTGTTATTGGTGTCATTGTTGCGACGGCCTCAACCCCGGGGTCAGGAGTTGATGTCACTGACCAACAATAATGACAAATATAATATAATCCAATTCAATAGTAATACATAAACAAGACCCCTTTACCAAGAACTTTTACAGGTTTAAGTATGACTTAGGTTACAACTATTAAAAACAATCCTGACACAACTAACTTAATATAACAACTCAACAGACCATATTTGATCTGACACAACTACCTCAGAGGAGCCTGGTACGGAAAGAACTGGAATTCTGCCCTGACTACAACGGAAGAGTCTCCTAGACATCTACAATACATATATACAATACATTCTGCAAGGGTGAGCAATCAATTTGCTCAGCAGTACCACTATATGAATAACAAGTAAAACATGTTATGATAAAATAGTTATAGGAACATAAATCATAAATTGTTATGAGCACAGTAAACCAAGTATAAACTGGATATCAACAACTATCATACTCTATAAAACGTATCATCAGTCGTGTGTTGTGTGAATACCAGAGTCAAATTTTAGCATGCTATTTTCATTTCTAAAACCACTGTTCCTTTACAGGAACCACAAAGTCATCTATTCTGTTACGGGAAACACAAAACCAAAATTAGATATATATTGGACGAATCCTAGGGACAACTGATCAGCCTATCCCACCATAAACCTGTTCCGGAACTCAGAGACTAGCTAGGTCTCTATCACGCTAGATTAAGCGATTTAAATAGGGCGTGCAACTGAAAAAATAATTTAAATGAATATTTTCAAATACAGGGAATACGTTACTTAAAACGTTTTGTTCCACAAAGCAAATTAAATTAATAGTTATTCATATATACTGAACCGTAAGATGTTTTTCAGGGGTACTTGCCTTGCAGAGCTTTACACTATTATTGATTGATCTGGGACCGACTTGGACGCTCGGGATTTATCGCCTTACTAATAGATTATCCTGGATACAAATTCAACACTCAGGTCCTTCGATTGGAATTTTGCTGAACTTGTCGACTGACCACTAGGCTATCTTTAGTCCGACGTAAACTCTCTGGTCCTCCGACTAGAACATACAGAGTCGAAATATCATAGGTTAGACGACCAGTTATGCATGATATATCGTCGCTAAACACTTTACCGAAACGATAGCAATTCCTAACTCGTACTTATACGTTTTAATATAATACACGTAAAAATCAGGGTTCATTTAATCGTTATTTACAAATATATATGCTCGACTTGTATTTCCGTATTTAAAATAATTTTTAGATAATTTGGACAGCGAGTCGTCTATTAACAAGACTACCTGTCGAAATATAAACGACGTCCAATTCCCAATAAATCACTATCCACAATTCACGTCTTGATATGACTCGTAACATAATTACTTGTTTATGCTTCGAAAACAATTTATACAAATCATTTTATTTGTTTTATATATTTAGGACTCAGTTAAAATCATCACCTTCCACCGTTGACTCGTCAAGGCTCATCTTCGAAGGCGGCGAAATTTTGCGGGTACCAGATTAAATTCCAGGTTTCCAACGTGAAAATTCCACCGATTATATTAAAAAAATCAATTCCCGCACGAATAATCTATTTCACTAAATCAGTCAATTATTCCCTGCAAAAATTCTAAAATTCCAAATTATAATACCAACAATAACCGAACCACAAGAACACAGAAGCATCACCACCACACCCCATGCGCATAAACACACACACACACTAACACTCGCACACGCACATACAGATTGCACACACACGCACATGAATTGCACACACAGTCAAATTATACACACACTTATTTATATATATATATATATTTATACCAATAGGACAAAACCGGAATCAAAATTGAAGCGCATGAATCGAACCAACCGGAGTAACAACGACTGCCGGAAAAACGGAAAAGGATGAAGAACGACAGTTGTAGCAACCGAGGAAGAGAGGGGAATGACATAAGGAGAAGAAACGAGGGAACTGAAGGGGAGGTGTATGGGTTTTAATATATATTTTTTTCCTTTAATCACAGTTGCAACATGTAGCAACAAATTTGCTAAAAATCTGACACGTAACATTTGAGATAAATACAAATGTTCTGCAGCTGGGTTTGTCCCGTAATTTGATTTAAAAGAATAAACTTACGGGCATTAATAATCCAAAAAATTACCAAGCTAGTTTTAAAATTCTCAGCATAATAAAATACTAATAAAATAAAAGTTTCATAATTTTTAAACCATTTTTGAAGTGCAACTCATATCCGCATTTAATGATTTAACGAACAAACTTGCGGGTGAATTTAATCCCAAAAATTTCCAAAATAATTTTAAATTTCTAGAAATATTCCAAACTTAATAAAATATGAGTTTTGAAATTTTTGAAGCATCTTGGAATTGAATACTAAATTTTCAAATAAATGCAATCAGAAAATCATTTAGGGCTAAATTATTAATGAAATATTGATTTCTAAATTTTATAAAATCCCAAAAATGCTTATTGAAATTATAAAACCATAAAAATAATTTTAGAGACAATCCAAATATTTATGAAAATAAATCTGCAATAAAACCACTTTTAAAAGTGAGGACAAAATAATACAGCTCAATAATTAATTACACAAATAATCCCCCACACACCAATAAACACATATAATTAATAACAAAGCAATACACAGCGGACAGAACCAATACACATACTTTATTTATTAACTTATTCAATCAATACACTTTTAAATAATACAAAAATATAATTTGACTATCAGATAAACTTATTCCTATAGAATCGCCCTTAAAAAGATTCTGTCCTCAGAATCTTAACTAATTAAATAATTAAGGATATTTGTCATGCATATCTGACCTTAATTCCCAAGTAGACTCTTCTACTCGAGGATTACTCCAAAGTACTTTAACTATTGGATAAACTTATTCCTATGGACTCGCCCTTTACGGTCTATGATCTCGATTGGTCAATCGACGTAGGACAAATCTGGATGAAGCTTGATTGGCTTATACTCGGTAACTCAGTTCAAATCAGGGATATAGTGCTTCAACGGATATGCTGCAGTTGCGGCTAAAGTGCCAACTCATAGACAACTTTAACTGCCTTTCTCAATACCTCGAACAGTTCGATATTACCTAGACTCAGCGTTCCCTCCTACTCAAACCTAACCAATTCTTTTCAAGGTAAGACTTTCAATAATACCTATGATTCTAATTCTATATTTATATCCTTTCGATGCAAGTTCGCGTTCTTTCTCTTTCTATCTTTAGCTGCTTCTAATCTTTTCCGAACCAACGTCACTGCGTCTTTGGTTTGCTGAACTAACTCAGGACCTAACAACCTTTTTTCTCCCACTTTATCTCAATAAAGTGGGGACCTATACTTATGTCCAAACAAGCCTTTGTAGGGTAGTATTCCTATACTAGCATGATTATTATTATTGGAGAACTTGATTAACGGCACGTGATCATTCTAGAAAGTCACCATTATCTATGGTCTACTGAACCTGAAATTTTAAGTTTATAACGAACCACGCGTGTATTTTGAGTACGCATCAAGTTCATCACTTTCTTAACTAAGGAATACCAGAATGTGTAACTAACTTTCCTTCCACAAAATAATTGGCTCCTTATTTCTCTAATATACCCCGGAAAATGAAAAATATTTCAAGGGAATGTACTAAAATATTATATATTCAAAAATATGGTATTAAAAAATTGTAATTAAATTTATATATAAGGCTAAATAAAAATTTGTAGGGAAAGAAAGATTTGTGAAAGGGCCTAATAACCTTATACACATTATAAAACAAAAACAAAAACACCATGTAACCCTCAAGAATATCCCTGAAAATAATATTTAATTAGGTGTATCAGTCTTTTACGTTGAAAGCTCCTTTTAACAGTTCATAAGTTACACTTTTAGACGTATGTACTAGGTTGAAACCAAATTTGGTTCTATGTACCTAATAGTATATAGTTTTTCAGAATTTATTTTGAAGTTATAAATTTTATATATCTAAAATTTTAAATAATATTATTGAATAATATATATATATATATATCTGTGTGTATGTATAAGCTAAAGTTAAGTTTTATGGAGACAGCCTTTTTGTTGGAGACTACTTATGTTCTGCAAGTAAAATCTTGCATAAAAACATTGTAAAATGTATTATTTTACCGATTTTATTCCGCAGAGATCATTATTTTATTCAAAACCTTCAATATCATATATGTACAGCATGTAGAACATTATAAAAAATTTTACTCTACGAAACATGTTTAGTTTGCAAAACATTTTTTCAGCTTACAGAACATACACATAATTTGTAAATGAATTCGAAATATTCGTAGAACATACTTCACAAAATAATAATTTTTAAAGTATTTTGATTACAAAACATAGTTGGTCTCCGAGGTCTCCGATAAAATAGTGGTCTCCATAGAATTTTGCTCATATAAGGTATATGTTAGTGTTAATTTGAAATAAGTGTTATTTTAAATTTAAAATAACAATATTATAATTGAAATATACATAACTTTAACATGAATGATTAGTACTTTTATGTATTTTTGTTCGAAGATATTGTACTAATAATGGACTAACTAATTATCCCTATTTTCGTATTAAGAAAATACTATATATATTACAAGAATGAAAAAGAGACAAATAAACCAACCAAACATACCATCAAATTTTAAATACTTCATTTAAGGCTGTAAATGAGTCGATACGCTCACGAACACTTCGGTGTGTAATTCAAAAAAGGTTTGGCTCGAGTTTGGTTCAACTTTTAAACGAGTTGAACATGAACACAACTTTAAGGTTCGATTTTAAATGGGATGAACTCTAGCCCAATATAGTTCGGCTCGAAAATTCGTGAACAAGTTCGATTACATTGTTCATGACCAAGTTCTTAAATATAGTTCTTCAATTGGTTTGTGAGTATTATGCACGAACATAATCATTAATAAAAGTCGTGAATATGATTATGGATTAATACTTATACATGCTCGTAACTATTTTAGGAACACGTTTATGACAAAATATTTAGTAAATAATTATTTATATATTTCTCTATAGATAAATTTGGAAATTTATTATAATCCAATTATATTTTTATTAATTTTATAAATATATGACATATGCATGACTTATATGACTATTTTATGTGACTATTTTACTTAAAATTTATTCATGTATTCAGTTAGTAACGTAATTTATTCAAAATTAAGACTCTTAGTTATTTAAATTTATATTTTTAGTTTGTACAGTTACTAAAATTTCAAGTTGATAATTATTTATTATTTTAAAAAAACAAGTGAAACACAATCAAAAATTTGGGAATTGTATTTTATCAAAAAAATATTGGTAATATGGGTTGAAATGAACCCTAAATATATAAAAAATAAATCACATTAATTAGACTTGGAATTCATATCCAAACCCCAATACAGACCACGTTAGTCAAGGCATGTCACAGACCAAAAATAGCCCAAGTCCTCAAGATCTACGAATGAAGGATGTTCGCGTATAAGGCCTAATACGTCTAAAAGACTAGAAACGTGACATCCAACACTGACACTAACTCCTACAGGGAAGGATCTAGAATCCATTACCTTATTCGAGTCCTAATTTTCTTCTAAGTTAAAGACTGTCCCACCAAGTCTCCCAACACTAATCTAACCGTAAATTCATCTACTATACAAAGGGCTCTTCCCATCAACCTAAACTTACATTTTTCCGTGATTCTCTACAAAAGAGATATGAGCACCCATTAATGCTCGAAAACTCAAACCATAACATTAAATATTAACGAAGTCCTAGTTTTTATTCCACAAGAATTTGAATTGTGAGAACGAGTTCGTAAACTATTATGTTGGTGATCAAGACTTCGTGAACAACATTAATGAGTTTTTCGTTGAACTATAGTTCGTAAGCTAGCTGTTCGTGAACAAGATCGTGAATAATCTTTTTCATAACGAGTCAATACATGAAAAAACAATTAATTCGATAAATGTTCGAGCTCAAGTTCGAGTTTGATATATTTTAACGATCTAAAACATGAACAAATACAACCATAGTTTTGGCTTATCCAGCCCATTTTAAAGCGTACATAAAATCTACTGGCCAATTGAGTACATTTTAGCTTTTTTTAGCCCGAATCAATCTTTTAAGAATTATATTCAGTTTAAATTTAATTTTGGTTTTATCTCAGATAAATACTATATATTATTTTAAATTTAATTTTGGTTTTAGTTCAGATCAGTACAATATATTTTTTTTGGTTTTAAATTTTAATTCTAATGCAAGACTAATTAGGCTTACATTATATTATTATTGTGTTGCAGTATGTCCCTAATACAATGATCTGTATTGTTGCAGTTGATGGAAAAAACCCTTGCATTATGCAACCTCCATTTTTTCTTACATATGTCAAAAATAGGCGTAGTGCAACACTTTTTTGGCTTATTGCCACATTAAAAAAATTGAATTTAAGAAGTTTTGGCCTAGTGTTTTAAGTAATATAAATTATTTATATACCTTCTATTTTGGAAACTGATTAACTTGAGTTAAAATACATTCTAACCGATGTAAGTTACTTATATCAGTGTTATTTTGATCGCAAAATAAAATTTAAAATAATTAAAATTTAAAATAATATAAATTGAACATATAAAAAAAAGAATAAGAACTTAAAGGAATTTTTAAGCTATTATTAGTGAGTCCAAGAAAACATGTTTCCCTGAAAAAAATTGGAAGTAACGACATTGATAAATTTTAAGTAATAAACATTGTTTAGTATAATCACCAATGATCAAGTGTAACATGAACCTGTCTTCTATTTATTAAGAAAAATAGAAAATAGTTGAGCCCATGAAATAGATTTTCTAAGCAAGGCCCAGCCCAAACTCAAACCAAAGTCCAAGAAAACTATTTCTGATCCATTTTACAACCCTGTCCAAATATCCATTTCTAGATCTATCTAGAATATTCAATAATCATTTATGAAATAAATCTTCCCCTTCCCTTCCTCTGCACATCATGTAGCATTGTTCTTTATTGTTCACACTGTAGAAAAGCAGCAGTTGTTTATGTGTTTATATATATAAGTATATCAGTGACACAGCTTCCTGTGACAAAAACTCATGGTGTATATATTAAATAATATATTCCACTAATGATAAAATGAATGATTACAAGTAATATAAAGCAGCTAGTGTGCAACATGGATAAACAACTAGACCTATAAAATAGCAACCACTCCTGGTTTTTCTCCAGTACTTCTGTTTATTAATGAGACCACGACTTATTCTCTACTGAATTCATTACCTGGTCATACATGTACAAGCTGATCTTAAAATAAATAAAATAAAACTTTAACTGAATAAAACAAGTTTAGATTAATTTTCCAACAATCTCCCCCTTAATATAAACTTGTCTCATGCAATCCTCCCAGCCCGTATGGTTTTCAAACTGAGCCTGTATGGCTAATAAACTGTGCCTGTATGGCTAATAAATTGTTGAGCCCGTATGGCTAATAAACTGAGCCCGTATGGCTAATAAACTGAGCTCGTATGGCTAATAAATTGAGCCTGTATGGCTAATGTTTTCCCGTCTAACACTCTTCCTGCTCATCTGCCCTTCAACTTATTTGCCCTTCTGGAATGTTCACCTCCACGAAGTGTTCCATCTCATTCTGCATGACATCATACCAATGTATCTCGTTTTCTGCTTTCTGTAGGCTTCTCCGGTACCATCTCATCTTTCTCGGTAGCCACATACTACACATGCATCACATACTACACATGCAACTTTCTCTTTGTGCAACGCCTACCTCAAGCAAAACAGATACTGCATTCTCTTTCTCTATTAGACTCCGACAAGGCATCATATCGTGTATGGCTTTTTCTTTTCCACATTTAACAGAAGTAGGTCACCATTAAGAACCGTAAGCTCGGATACCAAATGTAGAAAACCAGCAGTTGTTTATGTGTCTATATATATAAGTATATCAATGGCACAGCTTCCTATGACAAAAACTCATGGTATATATATTAAATAATGTATTCCAATAATGATAAAATGAATGATTACTGTAGGAAATATAAAGCTTAATGTATGAAAGAATCAAACTGATTGAGCGTAACTCGATTTTGTATTACTACAAGAAGATAGATACACACATACAAACTTAGTTACCTAACAGAAAATGCAAGTCCTAGTTTTTTATCTAAATTGGAAGATGTGGTTTGCTACAAAATAGCACCACCTCCCTATTATTTCTCTAACTCTCTGAACGACTACTTCTACAGCAATAAACACGTAGCTGACTTATTCAAATAGAAATAAAACCAGAATAGTTTAGATTGTCCAAACAACACTCCCCCATAATCTAAACTATGTCTGCAAATTATTCACACCCAACAGCAATCTCATTTTCTCAAACTTGACTGTGTGTAGCGCCTTTATAAAATAATTAGCCCTCTGTTCATCGGTTTTAACATGCTTAATAACAATTGAACCTTGTTCTACGCACTCTCTGATGAAATGGAAATGCACATCAATGTGCTTACTACGACCGTGGAACACCGGGTTTTTCTTCAGGTCGATTGCAGATCGATTATCAATGAATAGAACAACTGAACCTGGTTGAATACCTACTACCTCACTAAGAACCTTATACAGCCAAATTCCTTGACACGCAGCTGCTGTGGCTGCCATGAATTCAGCCTCATAAGATGACAACGCCACACATCTTTGCTTTTATGATACCCACGTAATCAAGCTCTCGTTTAAATAAAATGCCATGCCCCCCGTGCTCTTCTTGTCCTCAAAATTTCCTGCAAGGTCACTGTCAGAAAAACCGGACAACAGATAGTCACCTTTCCCTTCGTTGTACACCAAGCCATATTCGAAGTATACGTTTTGCAGAATTAAGATGGAGAGTGGTAGGTTTCTCCATAAAATGACTAACCACACCAACAGAATATGCAATATCGGGTCTTGTGTGTACCAAGTAACGCAACCCCCCAATCAAACTTTTGAATTCAGTTCAGTTTACCAGCTTTCCACCTTCATCTTTGTGCATCTGTATCTTTGATTCCATAGGATACTTAACTGAATTACACTCCCCCGTGCCATGTTTCTCGAGCAGTTTCTTGTCATAGGCTGTCTGCTTCAGTTCCACAAAACCCCGCCCTTGATAAACTTCAATACCAATGGAATAAGAAAGTTTACCCAAGTCACTCATGTCGAATTCCCTGCTCATTTGTTCTTTAAATTTTACAATGTTTGAGACACTGGTACCCGTAACTAACAAATCATCAACATAAACGCCAACAATCAGTGACTCACCTCCTTCATGTTTAATGTATATTGCATGCTCAAATGGACATTTCATGAAACCCAGTTCAGTGAGACACTTACTTAGTCGTGTATACCATGCCCTTGGTGCTTGACGTAGGCCATACAGGGCTTTGTAAAGTCGATATACTTTCTGTTCTTCACCTTCCTTTTCAAACCCTTTTGGTTGTGTCACACAAACAACTTCTTTAAGCTCTCCATTCAGAAAAGCGGACTTCACGTCAAGATGATGAATCTACCACCCATTCTTCACAGCCAACGCTAGAAGAAGTCTGACTGTTTCTATTCTCGTTACAGGAGCGAACACCTCCTCATAATCAACTCCAAGATGTTGAACGTACCCTTTCGCTACTAGACGGGCTTTGTGCTTGATAACTTTCCCGTCCGTGTCCTTCTTGAGTTGGTATACCCACTTTAAGTCGATGGGTTTCTGTCCTTCGGGAAAATTAGTCAAAGCCCAAGTGTCGTTTCTCTCTATTGCGTCAATCTCCTCTTTCATTGCTGAACGCCATGCTTTTTCTTTCACAGCCTCCTGGTAAGTTATCGGTTCATCCACCCCAACGAGCAACAGTTCTTCTTCAATTTCTACTTGCTCAGTCACATCGTAGATGTCGCTTAGGAGGCGAAATCTTTGTGGTCCACCATCAGTGCTGCTGCTGCTGCTCGAATTAGTGTTGCTTTGTTCCTGAAAATTACTGTCAGACTCTATTCTCGATGACTGAGGTGTTTGAGGTGGTGACCTGCCAACACTGCCCTGTTCAACATTACTACTTGTACTGTCCATTTCACTTTCAGTTTCACCATGGTTTACAGGCTCTATAGGTATATCAAAGTTAATTATGGAGGAAGTGACATTTATATGTGCATTATCAGCTCCACCTTGCTGCCACGGCCAAGCCTTCTCCTCTTCAAATACAACGTCACGACTAACATGAACTACACCAGAGATGGAATCAAACAAGTGACAGGCTTTGGTGCCTGGTTCCTTGCCTAAGTAAACCACAACTTTACTTCTATCATCGAGCTTTTTGAGATGAACTGCGGGCACCTTCATATATGCCAAACACCCAAAAATTCTCAAATGTTCAAGATGAGGCTTTGTTCCATGCCACGCTTCGTAAGGTGTTTCTTTGAGAGTGCCCGAGTTGGTACCCTGTTCAGAACATAAATGATGTGTCTGAGTGCCTCTCCCCAGAAGTAAGATGGGAGACTTCTTTCCTTCAGTATGCTTCGAGTCATGGCCACAACAGTTCTATTCCGGCGTTCAACGACGCCGTTTTGATGTGGCGAGTAAGGTGCAGTGAGATGTCGCATAATTCCATTGTATTTACAGAATGAAGTGAACTCGTGAGAGTTAAACTCTCCCCCCTATTCGTGCATAGCATTGAATTCTCTGTGTTCTGTTCTTTTCCACCATTGTTTTGAATCTCTTGAAGTCCCCAAATGCTTCATCCTTCGATTTTAGAGCAAACACCCACATCATCCGTGTGTGGTCATCTACCAGGAAAAAAAATTTGTTTCCACTCGGTGTTGGCGGTGCAATTGGCCCGCATAAGTCTCCATGAATGAGTTGCAGAGCTTCCTTAGCAGCAAAATTTGATTATGTAGGAAACGGTTGTCGTGTTTGCTTAGACAGAAGACAGTCGTTGCACACCTTCTTGGGTTGAATCAGTGGTGGCAAACCAAGTGCCATTTTGTTGCTGCATATGAATTGAATCGCTTAGAAATTGACATGCCCAAGTCGAGCATGCCACAGCCACGAAGCCTCCTCCGTTTTACTCAAAAGACACATGACACTGACTTCCTTGATATGAATTTTATACTGACACATGACACATGCCCAAACTAATTATATTTTTACGTAAAGTGGGGATAAAGTACACCTCATTCAGTATTTTCTCTTCGCCATTTTTACACTGGAACGCCACACTCCTTTTTCCTTCAATTGTCACAGTGCATCCATCACCAAATTTCACACGTCCAGTTACAGTTTCGTTTAGCTCCTTAAACTTCGATCTTTGCCTCGTCATATGGGTTGTTGCCCCGCTACCTAGATACCAGACGTCGGAGTCTTCTCCACTTTTTGTCTCACTATTAGCTCTAATACCTTTATTTCCTGGGAACACGTTGTCTTCATTGAGCATTACTGTATCCTCCTCGACCTCTCCAACCTTAACTAACAACAAAGTGGGCTCATCATCGACCTGTGTCAGGTTCACCTCAGGTTTATTATCGCTGTCTCTTTTGGGCTTTCGACATTCAGCCGCGTAATGGCCATACACTCCATAGTTGAAGCACCGTATCTTGCTTCGGTCACGGTTACCTCGCACCCACTCTCTTCCTCGCATTTCACCACTGCTTCGAGCCCCATCTCTCTGACATTTAAGCCATTCCTCCCTGGTGAGCAAAAGTTGGCCTTTAATTTGCTCCCATTTTCTCCACTCATTCTCTGTTAGCAGCAGCTTTCCCTCGTTGACATCAACTTGTCTACGGATTCTTTCCTCATGGGCCTTCAAAGACCCGATCACTTCTTACACTGTGAGTTCCTCCAAATTTCCAAATTGTTCAATGGCCGAAGCGATTTGTAAAAATTTGGATGGGACTGCTCGGAGTAGTTTTTTCACAACATAAGTCTCCTCAATTTTCTCTCCCAAAGCCCGGATATTTGTAACTAATCCGTTCAATTTTATGTAAAATTCATCGATCTGCTCTGTCTCCTTCATATTTAAAGCTTCAAATTCCCCTTTCAGTGTCTGAGCCTTGGCCTTTTTGACCTTGTCTGCGCCTTGACATAATGTTCAAATAGCCTCCTAGGTTTACTTCGCGTTTTTCTTCTCGGCAAGAGTCAACATCAATTCCTCCTGGATGCCCTGATAGATCACAGCCATTGCTAGTTTGTCAATTTTCTCGTCGATTGCTGCCTTAGGATCCTTAGGCTCCTTGGGCTCAATTGCTTCCCACACCCCGTGAGCCTGCATAAAGACTTTCATTTTCATGGCCCACGCGGTGTAGTTCGTTTTCGTTAGCATAGGGTAACTGAGACCAAATGAACCCTCCTTGCTTTTCCCCGTCTCCATTCACGCCAAGTGCAGCAGTGTCTAATGAGTGTTGAGTTGTGGCTCTGATACCAGAATGTTGGAAATATAAAGCTTAATGTATGAAAGAATCAAACTGATTGAGCGTAAACTCGATTTTGTATTACTGCAAGAAGATAGATACACACATACAGATATAAAATAGCACCACCTCCCTATTATTTCTCTAACTCTCTGAACGACTACTTCTACACCTATAAACACGTAGCTAACTTATTCAAACAGAAATAAAACCACACTAGTTTAGATTATCCAAACAACAATTACAAGTAAATATAAAGGAGCTAGTGTGCAACGAGCATAAACAACTAGTCCTATGAAATAGCAACTACACCTGATTTTTCTCTAATACTTCTGTTTATTAATGACCACGACTTATTCTCTACTGAATGCATGACCTAGTCATACATGTACAAGCTGATCTTAAAACAAATAAAATAAAACTTTAACACACTAAAACAAGTTTAGATTAATTTTCCAACACACAAATTCTCTTTCCCAAGTTTTTTGTTATTTAAAATAAATATTGTTTATTTGGCTTTCAATATATCATCAACAGTAAAGTTTCTCTTATTGGAGGTTGATGTGAAGAGGGTATACATCTATCCGTTAAGACTTGAATGATTAT
The DNA here is from genome assembly GCF_009905375.1 of Apium graveolens. Classification (NCBI taxonomy): domain Eukaryota; kingdom Viridiplantae; phylum Streptophyta; class Magnoliopsida; order Apiales; family Apiaceae; genus Apium; species Apium graveolens. The sequence continues at coordinate 282,154,734 of NC_133652.1, read as the reverse complement.
TACAAAAGATTATTTGTAGTTTTATTTATACATAGAGACCCACACATAGGTCTGTATAACATATGAATCTGTTTGTTCTCATAAAAAAGATTTTTCAACATTTTACGTAATCATTCCTACAAGCACACAATATCAATTAAAGGTATGACAAAAAATCTAATCCTTATATTTTTGTTTATTATTTGAGTCCAATTATAATTTTTATCAATTTTGATATTGGTAGCCTTCTCCTCTATTCAATATTAAAGAAAAATTAATATGTATTTATTCTCCCAAATCATACACTTTCTAAATATTTATTTTCTTTTGGATATGTTGATCAATATTTTATTCTCAAATCTTCACATCATACTCTTTGTTCAATATTTACAGTAAAATAATGAAGAAAGTGCTCCTCAATATATTATACAAAGATGGTGGTATCCCACAGGTATTTTATACAATATAATACACTAATGAAAATATATAGTTTTATTTGATAACTACTATATGGGAAATATATATGTCAAGTTTTTCCACTATTGAAACTTTATGGTATATGATGCAAGCACATAAATCCTTGTTGTAATAACCCACTGTTCTTAAAAACTTGTTAATGTTTAACTTACACTAATAAATCAAAACTATTGATGGAAAATTTATAACACTAAGAGTTTTTTAATTTTTTTTGAACTTAATACATGTCATATGTCTTATTTTTAATACATATGAGAGTGGTGCGAGAGTTCTTAAATTGGTACAAAATAAAATTACTCAATGATGTGACATAGGTGAGTTATTAACTATTTTAATTGATGATTTTGATGTGAACACCTGGAGTCTATTTTTTTAATTGCATCCTAGTAATTAGGGAATACTAGCGGGACCATTTTGAAATTCAATTTTGATGTGAACACATGATTATTGTATGTATTAAATATTGTCTTGTATGTATTAAAGAGTAAGATTAAATGTTTTTAATTTTTAATGAAATGCATGTTAAATTATTTGTTAAACATGTTTTATTTATGTTAAAAACATATTATTGTAGTTGGAAACCGTTGATCGAGTTTGGTAATCATCTGCAAAGTGATAAAATTTCATTGACTCTGAAATATAGAATTAGTGTGGAAATTTTTTTTTAAATTTGTAAGCGAAAATGGAATAGAAGAAGGTGGTACAATGAAGTGTTCTTGTAAATGTTGTAAAAATTTGAATTGGTTAAATATTGATGATGTTAGATTTCATTTTCTCGCAAAACGGATGTTTGAGGCTTATATCGTGTAGATGTCACATAGTGATCAAAAGATAGGAAAAAATATAGTTAAACATCACATCATCGTTATTGTGCTCGGAACCTCCGAGAGTAGAAGAACAAGTAGATTTGAATGCGATGTTACATGATTTTTCCGGTGAAAATTATAAATTTTATGACACCATGGATACGAGAACTATGATTGTTGAAGAAGCTCCATATGATAGTGCTAAAAAATTATACCAGGTTATTGTTAAAAATGGAGCACCTATTTATCTCGGCAATACAAAGTACAGAAGATTAAGATTTACCACAAAATTATTGGAACTAAAAAATAACTCACATGTAATAATTTTTTTGATAGTTTGCTTAAATTTCTTACGGATGTGTTACAAAAAACATACATTACCTGAAACTTATTATGGAATGAAAAAATACGAAGGATTTGAGGGTTGAATAAGACAAAATTTATTTATATGAGAATGATTGTATGTAATTTTATGGAGATGACAAGGATAAATCTATATGTGATATATGTGGTGAAGATCGTTACTGAAGATCGTTACTGGGATGTTTATAGGAAAATGGTAAAAAAATACAAAAAAAATCTTAAGACACTTTTTTTTGATTCCTCGACTACAACGCTTATACATTTCAGCACATAGATTCGATCACATAAGATGGTAAAAAAATAGAGATATGAAAGATGGAAAACTAAGCCATCCCACGGATTGAGAAGAGTGGAAAAATTTTTACCGTCGATATCCATCATTTGCTCAAGAGATTCGTAACATAAGGTTTGGTCTTAAAACCGCTGGATTCATCCTTTTGGCCCTAAGGGAAAAAAGACAAAGTGTAAGGCCCCTGGTGGTAGTTGTCTAAGCTTCCACCATCGATGTATATGAAAAATCCTTACCTGTTCCTGACCAATATAGTATCAGGTTCAAATATGACTGGAAAAGATATTAATATTTTTCTAAGGCCTCTCATCGATGAATCAAAGATATTTTGGAAAGATATGTCAAGTGTGTCTAGAAAGTGTGCAAGATTTTCAAATTAAAATATTATGGAAAATATAGGGTTAGTGGCACAAATCGAATATTCCTTGAACTAAATGTTCCACTATGTCAAAAAAGTAATTTGTTTGATAATGCAGAAAGATGATTGTTTCGTGGTCGCTTGCCTGGGGAGGGTGTTAAGGAGTTTCTTAATGCTTTAGTTTTTCCACATCCCAGAAAGACTAATTTGAAGGCAAGGAGTATCAGATACGGGGAAGAGTATCATTGAACTGATGTCCCAATATTTTACGAACTCCCTTATTTGTCATCACATTATTTATGATATTTAATTGATATCATAGATAGAGAAAAAAATGTTTTTGAAAACATATTTTTTAGTATTGTGAATGCGTCAAAGTCAAAAGATCATAAAAAAGTAAGAGTGGATTAAAAGAATTTTGAGGTGTTACCTCATTTGTGGATCGATGAAAAAGGAAAGTCCCCTAAAGTTTTGAGTGAGTGGATTAGTTCACTAAAACTTCCCGATGTTATTCCTCAAATTTATCACATTGTTGCAATGTTGAGGAGTGTGTATTTTATAAAAGTGTTTTGTTTGTTGTATAAAAAATTTATTATTAATAATCCAACCGTACAGATGTAACTTCATTTAAAATATGTTTATACACAAGAAATTATATTATTTTCACAAGTACAAATACATTTTTATGAGTAAATTAGCAAATATCCTAAAAAATGTGAAATAAACAAATATAAATTTAAATTTATAAAATACACAAGATCAAACTGTAAGGATGGATAAAGTCAATAAAAAGAACAAGGGTGCCAAAAATTAGGCTATTTAAATAAAATTAATATTATAATAGTGTGAACAATCATCACTTCAATTAGTATGCCGCTATTCTGTAGACAAAATAAGTTGAACTCAACATCTGATGTACATCACATAAACAATAAATTTATTTTAAACAATTCAATCGTACAGATGTTAACTTCATTTCAAAATATGTTTATACAAAAAAAATTAGATTATTTTAACGAGTAAAATTACATTTTTATAAGTAAAATAGTAAATATCCTCGAAAATATGAAATAAATAAATATAAATTTAAAATTATACAATGCACATGATCTAACCATAGGGATGGATAAATTCAATGAAAATAAACAAGTGTACAAAAAAGTATCATATTTAAATAAAATTAATCATGTTTTTATAAGATTTTTTTGAATTTAGGAGTTTCTAGGGTTATATTTTTTTGGATTTATGGTTGGCATAACCGACCGCCCCAGAATATAACCGTTCCTTGCCAATTTAGGCGACATCATTTGCATGTTACACAGGTTCTAACACCGAAACTGACCATCATCTCGGCCGGTTTAAAGGATTGTATATAAATATAGCAAGAGTTGAGAAAAAAACAAAAGAAGAGGGGTTTCAAAGTTGTATTTAAAGATGCCTTACATAGGTCATCGGTTGAATCCGCTAACTGCCAACAAGTTGAAAGATTACATGGAGTTGGTGCTCGGTCATTTAACAAAGTGCAAGAGGTAATGATATTTTCTTCATTCGCACACACACACATAGACATTTATTTCATTTAATAATGCCAACTAAGGACGTGATAATATAAATTGTTTAATATTTTAAAAGGTAATGACGAACAAAAATAAGAAGAAACTGACTAGACTTGAGGTGTGGGATAATTATTGTCATATGAAAGTTGGATTCGACCGCAAAATCCCTCCACCTACTCCGGTTGCCATACGTATTGCGGTACTCTTAATTATTTTTAGTCTACATGTGCATTCTCATTTTTTATTTAAGCTTTTATAAATTTAATTGTTCTAATAAAACTTTAAAATTGTGTAGGAACGATATGCCGCTATTCTTGAGCATATCCCCATAGAGGTGACACAAACAGGTGAGAGAGATGAGCCATAAGATTGTTCGATAGAAGCATTGAGGGCCCGTGAAGGTAAAAATCCAAAGAAAAATTATGTTGTTGGATTCTTCAATGCTCGAGCCACCGATCTTTTGCCTACACTAACTACCCGCTACCGAGATTCCACCCGGAATGAAGCCAACTCATCCTCATCCACTCCTAAATAGCATGAAACCATCCCCGAAAATATCTATCTTTCCATCATAAGAAATGTGCTTACGGAGATTCGTGTTAATCCAAATTGGTTTGCTCGCCAACTATCCGATGAAGAGATAACCACATTTGCACGTGCCGATCCTGAGGCCTCAGATTTATCCTCCGATCCAAGTCGAAGGTTGCAATAGAATATCCTAATTGGTGTTGATATTGTACATATTATTGGGACTTTGGTTGAAGATATCATCTTAAAAAATGAAGCTCATGTTGCAGAGGAATTGTATCCCCTTGAACTACCTTGTAGGAATAGGAAATTCGTACTTGATATAGATAAAAGTACTCGCCGATATTCTATAACAAAGAAATTAAATTAAGGAAAAAACTTAAGAATAAGATTCAAACAAATAATTTATAATAGAATATGATGCAGAAGAAATGATGAGAGAATTGTAAAATAAGAACCTTCATAGGAGATTTTAAACCTGAAAGAAAGATGTGAGAGAATAGAATTAAAAAGAGATAAGATTATTGTGGGAGGTGAGAGAATTTGATATTTAAATTATTTTGATGCCATGATTTTTGGGAAAAGCTCCCATGCGTGTGTCAGTGATATAATTTCAAATTCATGTACATAAATCTTTCATGTTGCAGCATAATACAAGAAAAAAGGAATAATTTCAGATTCTTGTACTGATATCTTTCATATAACTTAGAGATAGCACTAATACTCCTATATTTCTTAAATTACTATAAAAATTGTTTATTCAGCTTGGTTAACCGTGTAAAGCTAATGTTATGTTTGAAAGTCTTGCGCGCACATCACAAATTGGTAACAGGGTATCAGGGTATCACCACCCGTGTGTAAACAGGAAAGTAAGCAGTTAAGGTAGTATTCGGGAATGGCATATTATATAATTAATATTAGATTTTGAGGGTATTAAGTGTAAAAAACATTGAAGTGGAATCTGGATTTATTATATAGATAGATTGTTGGATTCAAATATATTTATACTTGATCAAGTAGATTTAAGTTGGGTATTCCCATACTCCCAATTTCCTGATTACTTTTAAGAATACTTTTAGGGGAGAGTAACTTATAATGAAACCTATCTCTAAATTGTTCTTTAAATCAGAAAATGTCTAACATTATATCATTAATAAATTTTATATTGGAGTTTCTTAAGAGGTCCATTATTTGGTAATGACCCAGCATTTTGGGGGCGTAAGCGACTACGTCAGTTGCTTTTAACTGACTGGTCCAGTGTTGTTAAAAACCTAGCTAGTCTTTAAATTCTGGAACACATATATTCTAGGATGGCCATTAGAGTTGTCAAGTGATTGATAGACTGATCCGCTATCTTCCCCTATCTAAACGTCCAATGTATCTGATTAATTCAAATTTCTGAAATGCTTAAAGTAAAATCAATTTAAGTGAAAAAATAGCATGCTAAGTCATATTATAGAATTTATTAAATTATGCAATGAACTAATAGATATAATGTTGATTGCATAGAAAGAGGCCCTCATGTTCTAATGAGAGTTGCAACAGGAAACGAGCCATCAGTCCCCAAGCCAAGGCATGAATGGTCTGATCCTGACATTGAACAAGTCAGGAAGGATAAAAAGGCCATGAATATCCTGTTTAATGAAGTTGATGGAGATATGTTTGACAACATTATCAACTGCAAAACTGCCAAGGATGTTTGGGATACAATATAGATCATCTGTGATGGCAATGAGCAAGTTAGAGAACACAAGATGCAGCTCCTGATTCAGCAATATGAGCATTTTCATAATGAAGAAAGTGAGTCTCTTACTGTCATTTTCAGTAGGTTTCAAAAACTACTAAATGCTCTAAAGTTGCATGGAAGGGTCTATCAGACAAAAGACTCCAATCTGAAATTCCTTAGATCACTTCCAAAGGAATGGAAACGAATGACAGTCTCATTAAGAAACTCACAAGATTATAAGGAGTTTACTTTAGAGAGACTGTATGGCATACTGAAAACTTATGAGCTTGAAATAGAGCAAGATGAGAGGATGGAGAGAGGAAATAAGAAAGGAGGATCCATTGCACTAGTTGCTGAGTTGGAAAAAGAGAAGAAAGTGAAGATGGAAGTTGTTGAGTCAACTTCAAGGGTCTGTGAAAGCAAGGGCAAGGGGCTTGCAGCTGAAAATGAAGATTCTTTGAGCCAAGATGACATGGAGGACATTGATGAACACCTAGCATTTCTTTCCAGGAGATTTTCCAAGCTCAAGTTTAAGAAGAACTTTGGAGCAGCCAAGCCAAATAGAAACATGGTGGATAAATCAAAATTCAAATGTTTCAAATGTGGCTAGTTATTAGGGTCTCTGGACTGTCTAATAGATATAATGTTGCATATAGTTTATCCTAAGTCTACCATAGTGTAATATCTTGTATAACCTTGTTTTGTACTTAAACCTAGCAAGATCTTGATCAGAAGGTTGTAGATGTTTATGTAATTCTAGTTCATCTATTTTATATTTCCATTTTATTATTGTTTATAACATCAAACTCTAGATCCCAGAGTTTGAGGCTATCACAGTTGGTATTACAGCCCAAAAATTTAAGTCCCTGATTTTAGGTTAGGTTTAAAGTCAAACCTTTAGAAGTGATGTTGGTAAGTCAAGTTATCGAATTATAAACTCATATAGGATTTATTAGTTATGATTACTAAGTTAGTCATAACTTGGGCATAGGTTATTTGCAACATTTTGTCCCTAACCTACTAATATATCTTTTTTGTACATATATATTGTTGCAGCAACCTATAGAAATTTTTTATAGCTCTGAGGCCCCATATTCATACTCCTCCATGTCCTCATTCAGGGATGATCCTACAGAGATCACTTTTTGTGCCCTTGACCCTGCTCCTGTGTTTGCTGCTGTACCTGCTCCTTCCCCTGATGTGGCATCCCCTTCTCTCCCAAGGTGGTTGCATAAATTAGTCTCTGTCATACGTGATTTTCCTCCAGGCTGCAGCCCTAGTGTTGTTATTGCTGATAGAGAGGCCACCCCAAATAGTGGACCTAGTTTCTGAGGCCCGTACATTCACCCTGATTGTCGTACCACCGGAGATCCTGCTCCTATTATATATCACATCCATCAGGATATGGTGCTAGAGAAGGATTATCTATATTCATAAAATATAGAGTTGGCTGGTCACGTAGATGATTTGTCAGTGAGACCTCCTATTGGGTACCCTATTCTGAATGCTGGCCTGCGAATCCAGGTCAGGGCTTTGTAGCATGTTGCTATTCCCGAGGATGAGGTAGCAGAGAATATTCCTGATTCGGAGGCTTGAGCTGTGGCATTGGGAAAACCAGTTTAGTGGTTAGTGAATCATCTATAGGTGCTAGGAGATTGCCTTTAGAGGTGACAGTGTGTTAGAGACCGGACGAGTGTGCTTGGTAGAGTCCGAAGTTCTTTAGTTCTAACTCAATTTAGTGTGTTGCTTTGAGTGGTTGGTGGCTACTATGATAAGAAAATTTTGTTGTGTATTTGGACAAGTGTTATCGTTATATTTTAGTAGTTGTGGTTGGAAAGCTGGATGACAGTTGTTGTATTTAAATTTCTTATATGAAAATTATATTTGCTTAACTTTCCTTACATTTAACAATTTCTTGTATTTATTATTTTTATTAGTGTTATTGGTGTCATTGTTGTGATGGCCTCAACCCCGGGGTCAGGAGTTGATGTCACTGACCAACAATAATGACAAATATAATATAATCCAATTCAATAGTAATACATAAACAAGACCCCTTTACCAAGATCTTTTACAGGTTTAAGTATGACTTAGGTTACAACTATTAAAAACAATCAAGACACAACTAACTTAATACAACAACTCAACAGACCATATTTGATCTGACACAACTACCTCAGAGGAGCCTGGTACGGAAAGAACTGGAATTCTGCCCTGACTACAACGGAAGAGTCTCCTAGACATCTACAATACATATATACAATACATTCTGCAAGGGTGAGCAATCAATTTGCTCAGCAGTACCACTATATGAATAACAAGTAAAACATGTTATGATAAAATAGTTATAGGAACATAAATCATAAATTGTTATGAGCACAGTAAAACAAGTATAAACTGGATATCAACAACTATCATACTCTGTAAAACGTATCATCAGTCGTGTGTTGTGTGAATACCAGAGTCAAATTTTAGCATGCTATTTTCATTTCTAAAACCACTATTCCTTTACAGGAACCACAAAGTCATCTATTCAGTTACGGGAAACACAAAACCAAAATTAGATATATATTGGACGAATCCTAGGGACAACTGATCAGCCTATCCCACCATAAACTTGTTCCGGAACTCAGAGACTAGCTAGGTCTCTATCACGCTAGATTAAGCGATTCAAATAGGGCGTACAACTGAAAAATAATTTAAATGAATATTTTCAAATACAGGGAATACGTTACTTAAAACGTTTTGTTCCACAACGCAAATTAAATCAATAGTTATTCATATATACTGAACCGTAAGATCTTTTTCAGGGGTACTTGCCTTGCAGAGCTTTACACTATTATTGATTGATCTGGGACCGACTTGGACGCTCGGGCTTTATCGCCTTACTAATAGATTATCCTGGATACAAATTCAACACTCAGGTCCTTCGATTGGAATTTTGCTAAACTTGTCGACTGACCACTAGGCTATCTTCAGTCCGACGTAAACTCTCTGGTCCTCCGACTAGAACATACAGAGTCGAAATATCATAGGTTAGACGACCAGTTATGCATGATATATCGTCGCTAAACACTTTACCGAAACGATAGCAATTCCTGACTCGTACTTATACATTTTAATATAATACACTTAAAAATCAGGGTTCATTTAATCGTTATTTACAAATATATATGCTCGACTTGTATTTCCGTATTTAAAATAATTTTCAGATAATTTGGGCAGCGACTCGTCTATTAACAGGACTACCTGTCGAAATATAAACGACGTCCAATTCCCAATAAATCACTATCCACAATTCACGTCTTGATATGACTCGTAACATAATTACTTGTTTATGCTTCGAAAACAATTTGTACGAATCATTTTATTTGTTTTATATATTTAGGACTCAGTTAAAATCATCACCTTCCACCGTTGACTCGCCAAGGCTCATCTTCGAAGGCGGCGAAATTTTGCGGGTACCAGATTAAATTCCAGGTTTCCAACGTGAAAATTCCACCGATTATTTTAAAAAAATCAATTCCCACACGAATAATCTATTTCACTAAATCAGTCAATTATTCCCTGCAAAAATTCCAAAATTCCAAATTATAATACCAACAGTAACCGAACCACAAGAACACAGAAGCATCACCACCACACCCCACGCGCACAAACACACACACACACTAACACTCGCACACGCACATACAGATTGCACACACACGCACACGAATTGCACACACAATCAAATTATACACACACTTATATATATATATATATTTATACCAACAGGACAAAACCAGAATCAAAATTGAAGCGCATTAATCGAACCAACCGGAGTAACAACGACGGCCGGAAAAACGGAAAAGGATGAAGAACGACAGTTGTAGCAACCGAGGAAGAGAGGGGAATGACATAAGGAGAAGAAACGAGGAAACTGAAGGGGAGGTGTATGGGTTTTAATATATATTTTTTTCCTTTAATCACAGTTGCAACACGTAGCAACAAATTTGCTGAAAATCTGAAACGTAATATTTGAGATAAATACAAATGTTCTGCAGCTGGGTTTGTCCCGTAATTTGATTTAAAAGAATAAACTTACGGGCATTAATAATCCAAAAAATTACCAAGCTAGTTTTAAAATTCTCAGCATAATAAAATACTAATAAAATAAAAGTTTCATAATTTTTAAACCATTTTTGAAGTGCAACTCATATCCGCATTTAATGATTTAACAAACAAACTTGCGGGTGAATTTAATCCCAAAAATTTCCAAAATAATTTTAAATTTCTAGAAATATTCCAAACTTAATAAAATATGAGTTTTGAAATTTTTGAAGCATCTTGGAATTGAATACTAAATTTTCAAATAAATGCAATCAGAAAATCATTTAGGGATAAATTATTAATGAAATATTGATTTCTAAATTTTATAAAATCCCAAAAATGCTTATTGAAATTATAAAGCCATAAAAATAATTTTAGAGGCAATCCAAATATTTATGAAAATAAATCTGCAATAAAACCACTTTTAAAAATGAGGGCAAAATAATACAGCTCAATAATTAATTACACAAATAATCCCCCACACACCAATAAACACATATAATTAATAACAAAGCAATACACAGCTGACAGAACCAATACACATACTTTATTTATTTACTTATTCAATCAATACACTTTTAAATAATACAAAAATATAATTTAACTATCAGATAAACTTATTCCTATGGACTCGCCCTTAAAAAGATTATGTCCTCAGAATTTAACTAATTAAATAAGTAAGGATATTTGTCATGCATATCTGACCTTAATTTCCAAGTAGACTCTTCTACTCGACGATTACTCCAAAGTACTTTAACTATTGGATAAACTTATTCCTATGGACTCGCCCTTTACGGTCTATGATCTCGATTGGTCAATTGACGTAGGATAAATCTGGATGAAGCTTGATTGGCTTATACTCGGTAACTCAGTTTAAATCAGGGATATAGTGCTTCAACGGATATGCTGCAGTTGCGGCTAAAGTGCCAACTCATAGATAACTTTAACTGCCTTTCTCAATACCTCGAACAGTTCGATATTACCTAGACTCAGTGTTCCCTCCTACTCAAATCTAACCAATTCTTTCCAAGGTAAGACTTTCAATAATACCTATGATTCTAATTCTATATTTATATCCTTTCGATGCAAGTTCGCATTCTTTCTCTTTCTATCTTTAGGTGCTTCTAATCTTTTCTGAACCAACGTCACTGCGTCTTTGGTTTGCTGAACTAACTCAGGACCTAACAACCTTTTTTCTCCCACTTTATCTCAATAAAGTGGGGACCTATACTTATGTCCATACAAGGCTTTGTAGGGTGGTATTCCTATACTAGCATGATTATTATTATAGGAGAACTTGATTAACGGTAGGTGATCATTCTAGTTTCCTTTAAAATCCAAGATATATACTCTCAACATCTACTATTTTCCCAATCTTCTTTTCACTTTGACCACCTATCCGGGGATGATAGGTGGTACTCATTTTCAACCTAATGCTCCAATAATCCTGGAATTTTATCCAAAATTTTGAGTTAAACCTTGAGTCTCGATCCGACAGAATCAAAATAGGGACTCGATATTTGGTTACAATTTCATCCAAATACAGCTTGACTAGCTTATCCAAAGAATATCTTTCGTTATTTGGGAAGAAATATGTAGACTTCGTTAATATGTCAACAATTATCCAAATAACAACATTCTTTGATTTCATCCTTGGTAGTCCTATTTCAAAATCCATCGCAATCTCCTCACATTTCCACTGTGGTATCTTTAAGGGTTGTAACAATCCACTTGGCCTTTGATATTTTTGCCTTTTATGTTTGGCAAGTGTGACATTTACCAACCTAATCAGCTATTTCCTTTTTTATTCACGGTCACCTAAAAGTTCTCCTTCAGATCTTGGTACACCCGAGTGCTTCCAGGGTGAATAGAAAACCTAGAATTGTGGGCTTCTCAATATATTTCATTCTTCAGCTTAGTCATATTGGATTTCGTGCTCTAGAGGAAAAATTCGAACATACCTCTGTTGTCCTTTTGGGTATAAATTTCCTTTCCATTTAAATTATCCAATCCTTGACTCATAACTTCTTTTTAGCATTTCTTGATTCCTTCCATCAATTCTGACTGAAAAGTGATCTCATATTATTGCTCCTTTTAACAAGGATATACATTAAACTAATAGACATCATATTCTTAACAGAAATGATGTCTTACTTTGTATAGTACATCACTTGCTACGTTGAACCGATGTTAAATACAGTATATCACATCAGTTTCACATATATTAGCAATGTTAGATATGGCATATCACATCAGTTTTACTTAGGTTAGCGATGTGAAAGTCCCTATTTACATCATTTTTCCTGTCAAAATTGTTGTGTTTTGTTTATTTTTGACATCAGTTGGGTAATAATTAAATAATGTTATATCTATCAAAGATACATCAGACTCTTTAATTAAAATAAAATCCATATCAATAAAAAACAATCATAAACCAGAACAAAAATATATGAAAAAACTTATATACCAACATTCAATCAATATATTTATATATCTACATCTACATTAATATTAAAAAATATCCAGTTACAATCATATTCCTAACCTATCTAGCTCACTAAAGCATCATCATATATTTAAGAAGTAAAATTTGCTAGTGGTAATGAACTAATCTAGTAGACATCTAAGTTTGGCAAAAGGGCATCAGAACTGCGGTTGATACCTGAAATTAAAATCTTACATCGATCAATTATCTGTTTATTGCCATAATGAAGTTTTTTAGAAGTTAATTTCCACTTACCATCTCACTTTATATTCCAGATTGGAGCCAACGTTCTAGAAAATAAAATTACCTAAAAAGCTGGATCTAATAATTAATACGCCCAAGAAGATTTGTCTTAATACACCCAACAAGATTTGCCTACATAGTAGGTAAATCCATAATATTCTGAAAATTAACAAGGCCTCTCTTCATAGGACTTCATTTACTTATGAATTCTATAACATCCATAATCCCTGTCTGAACATTTTGAATAATAGTCTACACTACACTACCCCTTCTTTTTTTAATATATCCAAGAAATATTATGAAACATACTAAAACACACACAACATTATAAAGTACACAAATTGAAAACATAAACCTCGCAACAGTCTTTGAGATTCGACATGGAATTGTTCCAGATAGGTTTTTCTCTCCTACAATTAAGAAACAAGATTAATCAACAAACCAATGCAATTAAATAAACCAACTCGAAACCAAAGCAAATTCACATCAAAATCTACCTTCTCTTCCCTCCTTTATTTCGAAGCTTTTTTCTTTAATTTCCCTTCATCGGTTGAACCTTTTACCCTTTTTTCTCTTTCTTCTCACTACTAATCAGTTTACTAATCGGCTTACTTATCTTCTTCTTCTCCCTTTTATTCAAAGCTTTTTCCTAAAATTAAGAAACATTAAGACTTATAAAATGAAGGCAAGCAAAGGAATTGTAAATCCACATATGAAAGACCAGATAATAAATATATTTATCATTGGGGACTTCTCATTTTTAGGACTTGAGTGTGTACTCAATCCTTTAACTTCATCTGTTATAGAAGCGTCTAAAGTACTCTTTACATTCTTAAAACTTACATCTACTTTGGCATCCAGTTCGACCTTGTCTGATAAATTATCTTCCCCTCCACCTCCAGTACAAACCTTATCGGGATCAGTGCCCACTATAGGATTTATTAAGGAATCATCATTTTAAGTAGAATAACCATTATCATTCAAAACAGAGATTCTGCATGCGAAAACACAACAACAATCATATAACAAGCAAACAAAGCAAATATACTAAGATAAACACTATTTACAGACTTACTTTTTTGAAATCTTAAGCTTCCTTTGTCTGATCTTCTCCAAAAGCGAGGATATGGATTTGCACAATAGGAACATGTTTAAATCTAACCCCACTAGTTTCTATCATAACAAATCATAGAGACACAAGAATCAGTGACAATGCTCCTTTCTCTCTCCCATTATTAATAGGAATAATAGCAGGACATTGATTAGTTATTCACCAAAACCACACTACCCTTCCCCATCCACACTGATCAAGTTCTAATAATCATCATAACGACAATGTTACTGCCCGTCCCCATCCCCCTTATGAACAAAGATCATGCCTTCAAAACCACACCACCCCTTATTTTTTATTTTGACAACTTAGATATCTAAGACATATTAAGGGCATACTAAAACACACACAACATTATCATGTACATAAATTTAAAGTATAAAGCTCGTAGCAGTGTTTGAGATTCGGCATGGAGTTGCTCTAGATAGGCTATCATTTCTTACAATTATGAAGCAAGAACAAACAACAAACTAAACCAATAAAATAAATCAAACTCGAAACCAAAACAAATTCACATCAAAATATACTTTCTCTTCCCTCCTTTTATTCGAAGCATTTTCCTTTAATTTCCCGTCCTCAAAAGAACCCTTAACTTTAATCTTCTCTTTCTTCTCACTACTCTCACCTTCACTAATCCGATTCTTCTCCGACTTACTAACCTTCACCTTCCCCTCCTTCCCAACCTTCACCTTCCCCTCCTTCTCATATCCTTTATCCGCACCTCCACCATTCCCATCATCAATATCCAAATCTCTCTTAGTCACTTTACACACTTCTACATCCACACCCAAAATACCCCTATTAGGCAAAACAAATCAAGGACTAAAAAGACAAAAAATAATGAATAAATGAAGTAGGGAGTATTATTAATTACTCAAATGATACCAAATGTTATCTTCCCTTATCCATAGAAACTTGAGTAGAATAACCATGCTCCCTCATCAAAATGCCCTCTAAAAACTGCACTACCTTATGTAGAATCTTCACCGGCAAACTAGTTCCCTGAATTTTGTTATCCAACCTTACTAAATAGTACAAGCTTTTATCATAAAAATTACAATCCTAACAATATTATTAGATGTAATATTTAATATGGCTTACACAGAGGTTTAGGTTATAAGTTTTCACACCTAACATTTGACATGGGACTGTATGTGTTACAACCGTACAAAAATTTATAAAACAAGTTTAAATTGAAATTTAAAAAATTATTATAATTATTACTATAATTTATATTATTTTTATTTTTATTATTAATTATTTTTTATGAAACCTATAGTCGAATGACAAGTTCATGACTTAATAATTTATTGCTAAGTTACAAAATATAACTTCGTAAAATATATTATACATTAAATCTACTTTTACACTACAAGAAAAGCGCACATTTCTGGCCAAATCATTTTTGAACACTAAAAAATGGTCGTAAATGGAATATTATAACTGACCAACTGACCGACCGAGAAATTTGATCATAAAAAAATTTCTAACCAAGCATTGTCCGACCATCGATGGTTGATTATGATCGTATAGGACCACAGCTGTTATGATCGGATGAGATCGATGGTGTTAAACCGACCACTCTCGTCACATCACCTAATTTTTTATATGTGTTGTATTCTTATCGATTGAGCCAAACACGTGGTCGACTTAAATCATTTCCTACCGCGCAATAGAATATTTACAACCGTAGTCAGTCGAAAATGAGCCTGCTACTTTTGAAGAGTAGTTAAAGTACTTTACCTTCCTATTTTCCTCAATGATAACCAATTGTTGGGGATAATAAAGAGAAGAGAAATCTAATTATACGTGGGTTACAGTTTTGTTCTTCCTATTTATAACCATTATATTTATATATGTATTGAGTCATTTATTTCACATCTTATAGGCTAGTGAAGTTGAAGGTGAAGTGTAAATTTGAGATCTATAAGGTATGTGTGTAAATTGTAACTTTTTTGAATTTAGATTATATGTGCATAATTATATATTTGCTCTTGATTGAATATATATAGATATACTTATACCCATAGAAATATATATACACACACACATACATATATATGTCTATATATGTAGGTTAAGTAAAATAATGTTCTTATCTCTAAAATTAGTTATATATATATATATATATATTTGTATGTAGATGTCGATCAATGATCGTAGTTGGATAAATAGTTCAGTCATTTCTAAACTTTTGTCAAAATAATGAGAGGTTGGTTAAAGGTTTATTGAAATGTCCTTGCAATGATGTTGAAATGGAAGTTGGTAGACTATTAACAATGTCAGATATCATTTAATAGCTAAAGGCATTTGTGTGGGTCAAAGTTTGGACGTGTTATAGTGAGTCACTATTAAAATGATAAAATAGAAAATCATGTCGTGTCGAAATAGTGATTGGACAACCGGTATATATGGGTGCCATGTTAAGAGATGTTTGGGATCAAAATTTTAGTGGTACCCTTGATATAATGGTAATACTAGTAATGCTAGTAATAGTGGAGTAGAAGAGTCTACAATACGAATGCTTCTGAAATTTGTAAGGTAGTTAATAAATGTGGAACACCCATTTATCAGGAAAACTCTAAATACACAAAAATATCCTTCTCTAAAAGGTTCTTACATTTTAAAAGTGCATCACGTTATAGCAAGAAGTCATTCAATTTGTTACTTGAGATTATTGGAAATGTTCTTCCTTCAAAATATGCACTGTCAAATAGTTACTATGAAGTGAAGAAAATGATGAAGGAATTGAAGTTGTCATATCATAAAATAGATGCATGTATAAACAATTGATATAAAGGAACACTTGGTTTTATACTTGGCCGAAGAATATTGATTTCGGGGACCCGTTCACTATCGATGGATGTATCATTTTGAAAGATTATTGAAATTCACGGAAGATTAGATCAATAATAAGGTGCAGGTGGACGGTTCGATTACAGAATAATATATTGTGGAAGAAACCGCTAACTTTTGTTCATTTTACTTAGGAATCTGTTATGGACATGGTTTATAATACCGTGCGTCACAATAAATTTGTAGTTGAAAAATAAGATGAGTATATTTTGGAAGTTTTAAGATATCCAATTGAGTCTTTAGGAAAATACCGAGTTCGATACTTAGACAATAAGGAACACTTTGTTGCTGAATATTATATCTTTTTGAACATGTTTGAGGTTCAGTCCTATATTAGGTATATTTTATGTATGAAAAATTTGAAAGTATTCTAATTTTAATTCTTGAGTTTAATTATTCTTTCTTTTTGTGTAGGGAATATGCAACTTATACACGAGCAACATCCGAACAATTAGAATCACTTCTCAAGACTCACTTCAAAAGTTGGTTAGAAAAAGTGGCGATCGATTTTAATATGTCTACATAGTTATTACTAATGTTGATTTATATGTTTTTCTTGATCTATTATTTATGATAATTAGATTGAAAATGATGTTGAGACATATCTACGGTTCAAAAATCTACTAAATGGACTGACTCACATGGTATTCACATTTGAATATTGTAAAGTTGACTGTTAGAAGTTTTATTGCAAAAAGAATTATTGTGTTCTCGTCAAAGGTACCTCTCATGCAATTATTCTTGAAAACTATTATGGTCAATTAGAAGAAATAATGAGACTTATTTATAGAGAAGGAAACCATGTGTATTTGTTTAAATGTTGGTGGTTTGATTCCACATGAAGTGGGATACTTGTTGACAAAAATGACAAAAATTGAGTTTTTGCCGTTGACATGAGGTCAATATTAAGGTCAAACGAGGTATTTATTTTAGCAAGCCAAGCGAGTCAAGTATATTATGCACTTAATATTTTCAGCCCCCGTAGTAATTTTTATACGATTCTTTCAATTAAAAAAACTCATCTTGATGAATCAATTACACTTTCCACCAAAAATCCAGACCACGAAGATATTCAAATACGTCAACATCGTTTGCATTGTATGTTGACTTTGCACAATATGAGAAAATGCTAAGAATTGGATATTAAGATAATAATAATAATAATGATTATGATTATAATCATGATGATGATGATGATGATGATGATGAAGTTGAGAAAGATGACGATTATGACAATAATCAAGAATTTAATGAGGAGGACAAAAGAGTTGAAGAAAGAGAAGAAGAGGACGAAGATGAAGAGGATGAAGGTTCCAAAGATATTGACTAATAATTATAAAGAAAAAGATTTTACTTTTAGCCTCAAAATGATTTTTAGTAGTTTGTTGAGATTGTTAGTTTTTGGGGAGATTTGAAGATTTTATACGAGATTGTAGTGTGATTGTTATAAGTTTGTTGGGTGATAATATGAGATTGTTGAATTAATTGGGGTGTGATTGTTACGAGATTATAATAAAATGGATGTGATGATTACGTGTATAAAACAACTTTTATTTATGGAAGACCGACCAATGTTATCATTTCCGACAATTTTTTACCATTCAAACCGAGAAAATCAACCAAATTCATAACAATATGGTTGGAAATAAGTTGTTTGAACAATATTTTTGCAAGTTTTTACCATTCAAACCGAGAAAATCAACCAAATTCATAACAATATGGTTGGAAATAAGTTGTTTGAACAATATTTTTGCAATTCCAAACTCGAGCTTTGGAAAGAAAATTGACCAAATGTAACACTATATATTCGGTGCAGTTGGATCGTCGAGACATAGTTTTAAAAAATCAAAACACTAATCCGGAATGAAACACTAGTTAGAGGTACTAGTCAAGCGAATAGTTGACTCATAAAATCTCAAACCCAATCAATTTTTTTGAGAAAACTTGGGAACATCAATAAAATATATAGTTCTTGACATCCCTATGCTTTGATCATCAAAAAATATATTTAAAAAAATGGAAACACAAATCTGGAATTAAATACAAGTTAGCTGTATTAGTCAAATGAATAGTTAACTCTTAAAATCACAAACCAAATCAATTTATTTTTTAAAAAAACTTGGGAACATCATTAAAATATATAGTTCTTGACATCCGTAAGGTTGGATCATTGAGAAATATATTTTAAAAAATCAAAACATCAATTTGAAATGAAACACTAGTTAGAGGTAGTAGTAAAATGAATAGTTTACTCCTAAAATATCAAACCCAATCAATTTTTTTTTATGAAAACTTGGGAACATCAATAAAATATACTCCCTCCATGGCTCCACGTTCTTTACAACAAGGGACGGGGGATCGACACATATTTTAAGGCCCCCAAAAAATATGTTTCCTAAATAATTTAAATATTTTCTTCTTTTGAATAAAAATATAATATTTAAATTTTTACACCAAAAAGAAAAATTTGAATATAAATTATATAATTATACTTTATAGTAGCCTTAAAATGGGTGCCAAATATGAGTAAAAATTATGTAAGGAAATGAGTAGGAGGAAGGGAGTATAGTTGTTGACATTAATAGGGTTGGATCATCCAGAAATATTTTTGAAAAAATAGAAACACTAATCATGAATGAAACACTGGTTAGAGGTACTAGTCAAATGAATAGTTGACTTGTAAAATCTCAAACCCAGTCAATTTATTTCTTTACTTCAAATTTGATACCTAATAAGTTTATTATACATATTTAAGAAACATCATATTTAATCATGCCAAATAAGTGACCTAGACTTGATGAAAGAAGAATGCTTAATAAATTGTAGAATGTGCTAAATTAGTTGATGCGTGCATCATAAACTAGTGCCTGATTAATTTTAGCTATTTACCGTCTAGATAAAAGCCTTGTTTTTACCTTAATACTTACCTGGTATCTATGAATGCTGATAGATTTCATATATATCCCGGGACTGTCTCTGTTTTTTATGCTCCACCTGCCTCTTTATCTTGTATATAACTGATTCTTATCACACCTCATATATATCACATATACCGTTTTTTATATACTGATGCCATTTAATCAGTTTTAATTTATATATTTCTATGCTCCTAGATAATTACATGGCGCCAAGAATAGAAAAGGGGAAGGCTAAGGTGACTGTATCCAAAGGGAGTACGAATGAGAGGGATGGAAGTTCAAGTAGAACTAGGTTGCAGACACCATGTCCAACGAATGGAAAGGATGGCCATTCAACTAGAGTTAGGTTGCGCACACCAAGTTTGACGAATACGAGGGCTAGCCATTCAACTAGGGCTAGAGTGCGCACCCAAGTCCAACTTTATCAGGTAGTCCACCAAGTCCACCCAAAGTCAGTTTACGGTATTTCTTCTTTGTGCATTAAATGATTTGCTTTAGCCTCCAGGTGTGTTTAATTTTGAGCACTGCAATTGCTTGTATATTTATAATTTTTTACATCAATTGATCTAATATTTAAGCATTTTTTATTTATCTAAACAAAAATAGTGGATTTTGGCACATTTCCTTATATATTATTTTCTATTACATTATAGTATATATCTATTACATTTTTCATATTTGATATAAAAGTGATGATTTAGTTCATGTTTTTTTACTCTTATATGAACATGAAACATTTTATATTAAAAATAAAAATTTAGATTAGGTTTTTAACCTTTGCTAAATATTTTATTTGAAAAGGTGTATTTATGTTACCCCTAAACGTGTGTTATGGGTTTTCCACTATGTGTAACCAGTTTTTATATTTTTTATTTTTTTGAGTACTTCTATAAGAATTTGAGAGGACAAATCTACTTCCAAGCCACCTATAGTATTAAAGAGCATACTAATCGTACTTGCAAAAGAGTGATGAATGAGGAGAAAGATCATTTGAAGAAAAAGATGGCTGAAACTGGACTGCTGGAAATGAATTTGGGAACAACTCTCAAAGTATTGCGAAAGCGAGGCTTATAAACACCGATCATATATTGGAGCAAATAATCAGAAACAAGTTCAGACTCTGCACAGCGCTGGTGCAAAACCTTTTGAGGATGTTCTACAAGGAAAAGAGCTTAAACCAACAGCCACTAGTCAAGGGTTAAACCGGGTCTTGTTTCGTCACAGTCAGTTTTAGTCTTAAAACGACCAAAACAAACCCACTAAATTTTTTGCCGGTCCCACTTTTGGACGAAAAAGTTTGATTTTTACCGCCTCAAATAAAATCGACTGTCTATTCTAACCGTTTACGCGACCAACACAAACCCACCGCTTTGCAGGACAAAACCAACAAAAGAAACTGACCACAGCTTTTATAACTAACACAATCTGTTCGACCAGTGCTACGTGGACCTAAACCGACCGTCAAATCCAACTACTGAGCCCCATAGACTGTTTTGTAGTCGATTTTATGTTATAGTTATTGCTTTCCAACTACCAACAATGCACGTGAGCTGGGCTGGAAATATTTATTTAATGAAATCGACTGAGATGGTCGGATTTTAATATGTAATTAATATTTGACCTACCTCCTTGTCTCTTTTATTCTTCATTTATTTCTTAGTTAAAGAGGGGGAGAAAAGTCGGTGAAGAGTGAAAATCTTGATAATAAAAATTAAAGAGAATCTAAAGCTCATTGAAAAAAATTTTAAATATGAAGCTATTATTATTACTTGTATTTTGAGTATTTGCTCAATTTATTTGTGTGCGTGTATATGTATATACACACATAACTTGTACCTACATGCTTGTTTTGATATTATTACACTATGTGTACCATTTTGCTTATTCATTTCGATATATGATTAATGATCTGGTGGTATTAAATGAATCATATAATCGATATAGATATTTCTTTGCATTGGTAGATGTCTAATCAATATCGGGATTGTATCAAAATAAGTTTCAAATATTTCCAACTTTGACCGGACAACGCGTCTTGGGACGATGTAGAAGATTTTTTGAAATTTGCTCGTGGAAATGGGATGATATCCATAAAAATATTATGCCCGTGTAACAAATTTAAAAATGAAAATGGATGAGTGACAAAATTATTGAACTTCACTTGTATCAAAATGGCATGTTAGAAAATTATGAAGTATGGGATAAACACGGTGAAAAGAATAAAGCTCCTACAAAGAAAAAATATAAGCGTATTCCGGAAGAGATTAATGTTGAAGAAGCTTTTGGTTTAAATTCATTGCTACAAAATGCTAATGGTAGAAATCTTAATATCGATGATGAACAAGCTATGGTAGTAGTGACATGGAAGAACCTCTAAACACATACGCTTCTCAATTTTATACGTATCTGGAAAATTCAGGACCTCCAATTTATCTAGGTAACAGAACTTTTACTATAATATCATTGATTTCTAGGTTGTTACATTTTAAGGCTTTCGCACAATATTCTCAAAAAGCTTTTAATTCTTTACTTTCTTTGCTTGGTGAAGTTCTTCCAGAGGATCATACTCTACCAAATTTCATACAATATTTGTTTGATTTTTCACTATTAGAATTTAAATATATAAATCCATTCTGTTAATATTTCCGGTATTTCCAGTACTCAGAGAAATATAAAGAAATGTTACCGAAACCCTTGGTGATGATCTTTTTCAGGGTTTAAACCTTTATTTCTTTTTTTTCCCATACGTTTAAAGAGATAAGCATTTGGGATTCTTATTATAGTAATATTTTGTATGCCTTTTAAAAAATTTAACTATGCCGTATTTGTGTATTTTAGATTAGGGATATTTATGTATTTTAGATTAGGGCTATACTACTGAGCTATTAGTGGTTAAAGCTGCAGTATTTTATGATATTTAGGTTGATGTATATATGTTTACTATTTGCAAGGTAATTGAGGAAGCGACTCAAGAATTTACAGAATGAGAAAGTTTCGAATATGACGAGTCTGGTTCTGAAGATGGTGTGGAAGCCAAAGATGTGATGGTTTCCAAGATGGTGTAGGTCTTGAAGATGAAGATGGTGGAGATAAAGAAATGTAATATGCTAGGATTGAATGATCTTTTTTATATTTTTGTGCGCCTTTTTATGTTGACTTTATGTAATATGGTCGGTTATTTTGTTTAACTCTAAACTTTCATGAAACTTGAACTAGAATGATATGGTAACTTTCTTCGCAAGTCGAAATTAAATGTGAAAACTCGTCGTAATCGATTATATTTTTGCCAACAAACCGAATTTGAATGTATGCGGAAATGGATTTATTTTGGATGTTGAAATTTGTTATAATGGTAGTGTTTAATTAATATCAAGTTTATGAATGAATTATTTAGTAAGTTAAAGTTGCATGTTGATTCGTTTATTAATTACTAGTTTTATAGGCTTAGTTTAGGCAAAAATATTAACATTTTCTTGGAAAAATTGAGCCTATAAAACTCACCATATTAACATTATTACAAACATATTCAAGAGAAATATAAAAATTTAAAATACAGAAATCCTACCACATTTTTTAAAAAAATGATAGGTTTTGAGTGTTCAGAAATAATATTTGGGGCCCAATTATTTAAAAATGCATTATTTATACATTACCAACTAAAGTATTAACAACCAAGTGTGGTAAGTTTATCATAAATTAAAACGACTCATTTTGACATTACTAACTACGCGTTTTCGACCAAATGTGGCTGATTTTGACTTTTTACATTTCCAACCAAATCATTTATATTAGGTTTTGACATTGGGGACTACCCATGTATAACCAAATGTTGTTGGTTTTAAGTTACTCACATTTGTTTCCAAACCATTTCCACTGACGTGGATGACACCTATAAGGCGAGACCACTTAGCATGAAAGTAAAATGACTTAACCGACACGGTTCGTCGATCGGAATACGGTAGGAAATGACCTTGATAACTGATGAAAGGGTCATTTACGATCACAATTTAACACCACTCTAATTAGTCGATTGTCGTAGATTTTGATCCTTATTTTCGAAGGACTACACTCATTTTCGACCAAATTTGCTGGTATGTGCAATTGTGTGGTAGTGTTAGTTATAAAGTGTAACTTTGTATTAGACATCTAGGTCACCTATATGTAACATATAAAGTGTAATTTCTATTACACATCTACTTTATCAAATGTAACATTCAATAAATTATAATTTTTTATGTAGGTTTCTAAGTGTAATAGTTAATATAAAATATAATAATACTTACAATATTTCTTAAAAAAATTCTTACATTTCACAAAGAATTTTGTATTTTGTTTTAGTCCCATAAAAGGATTTGTTGTTTTTATCGCAATTATAATTATAATAATATTATTATTATTTATCGAATATTCATGTGAAATTTTTTTCTACTTTACAAAAAAATATCTTCTTATAAGTCACAAAATACAACTTTATGTAAAGCATAACTTGTTATAAGTTACTAAATCCAACTTTATATAATACATGCATCCTATATGTTAGTTACTTAAAAGTTAAAAAATGTAATTTTCATTAAATGTATCACCATTTTAATGATTATATATAGAAATCTTATTCTACCAGATATAGTTAGAATGAAGGATAACTTACTCTAATTCTAAAAAATTAAGTATGTCTTTAAAGATACCAAAAACACTCTTTTGTCAACATTGCTTTGCCATATTTCAGCTGTTTGATATTTTGTTTGATTTTCAGCTGTTAATCTCTTTGTTACCTACAGGATGATACTAAGCACATTTAAAACAAGTTACCAAAAACAAAAATAAAAAATGTGCTTCAAATTTTTTTAGAAATTGGGACACATGATGCTGTTCCATCAATGGTGGTCCAACTCTGTTATCTCACATATTATATATTTAAAATTTTTCTGTCCTTGTTTTCACTACCTTACCCTTGATGTCACTCACTTTTCTTTATTATAAGCAGACAATTCCAGATTATAAATGAGTCAACATTTTCTTTATTGTTGTGTTACTTTCCTTACCATTGGAGATAACAGTGGGTGACAGTTGAGACACACTATTAACTTCTCATTAAGAGTGGTTCAATTTTTTCTTTTGGAGACAAGTATTGTGATATTAAAGACAAATTCTCAGAGAATACAAAGAGAGTTCTCAAAACAAATGTTTTATAATATCTCTCTCCAGGATTTTGAGTAAAGTGTGGGATCAATGCATGCTTTTCTATCTACAGCAATTACCACACACTATTGTTATTTTAATATAGGAAAAGTTTATTTTGTAGTTACTTTTTTATCCAAAAAGCTTTCTTTTTATGTTTGTGATGTTCTTACACATCACTTAGTATTTGAGTCATGCATCTAGGAGTGTCTATGTTTATGAGAAGGAGAATTCATGATGCACATTTGAAAATTCATGGATTCTTGACACATGGTGTTCAGAATGGGAAATTAGCCCATCTTAGTGGTTCTGACTAAGGGTTTGTTGTGTCATTTTCATGAATTTAATATATTAGTTAGAATTGGGATATTCATGAACCCTATCATCTTTATGTTGAATTTCTTATTGACAGAGAAAGACTTTGATTGTTGACCCTTATAAAATGTATTCTAATTGATAAATGTCCACATATTATTTAGAGAGTTTTTAGTTTGGGTTGCCCATGTTACTTCATAAACAGTTGGATTATTTCAGTATTTTGTATACCCTCCTACATATATATGAGTAGCTATCATTTTTAAAATTGTAAGATTGTACAATAATAATTTTCATTAAATAAATTAGTTATTTTATGATAAATTTAGATTGTACTATGAGTTTAACATTCATTTAGTACTATAATCAAAATCACAAGACATGAACTATAAAATCTATTTGCAATTTCTAAAGTTATTTTCTATATTTAAAAATTGTGTACAAAGTTATTTGTTGTTTGGTATTGTCTTTTCATAAATTCTATATAAAAAATTAATAGACTAAAATAGACTAATAATTAAATAATAACTAAAGTCAATATATGAGATATATTAAGTTAGACATAAATTGAAGCAACAAACACAAATTACTAAAATATAATCAACATCACAACATACTGACTATAATATCTATTTTCATTTTCTAAATTAATTATCTATATTTGAAAAAAGTGTGCAAAATGATTTATTGTATGTGATTGTCTTTCCAGCCATTTATAATAACAAAAGAATTGACTAAATTGGACTAATAATTGAGTAATAATTCAATTGAATATAGGAGATCTCTTAAATTAGACACTAATTAAACCAACAAACACAAATAAAGGGGCTACAAGCAGGGGAATGGAATAGTCTGGGAAAGAAGGTAGATTTTTTTTCTTCATACGGAATTCTGAACTCTGGTCAGAGTAATTTCTTTAGTGTTGGTTTCAGAATTACTTATTTACTCTTACTATGTTAATGGATGATTCATTACATATTCTTTACATTTTAGAACATTTACATTTTACATAGTACCCTGCAAAAGCATTTTAGATCATGCCCACATATAACTAGATTGTTCATTACCAAGGACGACGAAGTCTGTTTGAAGGGTGTGTGCTCCTTCAAAATTTATATTTCATTGAAAAGTAACTAATGAAGTCAAATACTTGTCTTTCTGCTCGATTCCTTGGTGGGTTTTGATTTATGTTGCTTCGGGGTACATAACTGCTTATATGGATTTTGGCGATACTAGTGGTCTTAATATTGTTGGTTGGTGTTTGATTTGAACAAGTTATGGATTTGGTGTTGATATGTAGGAAATGACTTATATAATTAGAATAATTCATGATAGATGGAGTATTTAGGAAGTTCCCGATATTGAAATTTGACTATTGTTTAAATGATCGTTAACTTGATAATAATACTTCTTCTTATTTGGAGCTTGTTAGCTTTTATTTTTTTGGTATTTTAGTATCGTTGGCAAGTTTCGACTTACAATTGGTTAACTGATCAGTTTTGGTATTGTTGGTTTGGTCATTTGGTTTCTTGGATATGTAAATATAACATATCACTTAAAATGTGCAAACTGATGTCTATAATAACAAAATACAACAGTTAGAATGTGTAATTTTGTGCCTAAAATTGGTGTGTATACTGGAAAATAACATCGGCTAGAGAAATTACAAACTCATGTTAAAGCTAATATACTATTGCTAAACACTGTTGTCTTTTTAAATTTTTGACATTAGTCTGTTGAACAAAAATGATGTCTGAAGTGGTCTTTTAAAACGGCTCAAAACCGATATTAAAGAGTGGGACCTTTCTCTAAAACCAAAAAGACATCGGTTCATTTTTTTTAACATCAGCTTAAAACTGATATATATTGATGTATTCTAGTAATGTATCTTTTTTATTTTATGTTTTGTTAACAACTGTTTATTTTGAAAGACTCAGCTAGATATTGTAAAAGCTCAAATGTTCTATATTTAATAATTAAATAGATAGTAGTGGTTTTATACTATCGAAAAAAATTGTTGACTTATTTTTTGCAAATCGATCGTATTACAAATTTTCTACAACAAGACCTCAACAAGATACATGACGCTCAGCAACGAGATAAAATAGTTCATATTATGGTCCCATTAATGTTTTTTGTTGCAAGCTTGTAAATAGTCTCCTACGAATTATGTCCATACATCTTAGTCTCCTCAAATCGGCTCTAGTTATATGTTTATATAGATTCGAAAATTGGTGGTCAGTAGGTACTTCGATATTCAAATCCAACAACCTTAATATTTTTTTTAAATTACTTTCTTAAATGTGTGACTCATTCCCTCAAACCACTCATTTTTATGCTTTTAACCATTATAATTAATCATTTTTAGTGTGATATTGTTGAATGTATTGGTAGACAAGTAGACAATATCGTATTCAATGATTCTACTTAATTAATCATTTTTAGTGAGATGTTATTAAATGTATTGGTAGACAAGTAGAAAATATCATATTCAATGATTCTCCTTCAATCTAATCCCTATTCTCAGCTAGTTGCACATATTACGTCTTCCTCGGTGTCACACATTTGCTTACCCTCAGCCACTCACTCCTTGATGAGGTGTGCTGGTTTTTATGCGGAAATTGACCTCCCATGCTTCATTGTGTGATTGGCGCAAAAGTGAGTCTTCAGTGACAGACGTTGTGACTTCGGTGGTTGTAAAAGACCCTCTTATCTTGCCGCACATAATCACATCATCTAAGGAGCTCGAGGACCCTTAGCGCTACATAATTTGTTCACCTTAACTGTGATCCCAGGTCAGGTAGGACTACACGTTAAGTTTAAGTATATCAATAAGCGGAGTAAAATAAACATACAAGGATTCCCCCAGTAACGGCGAGCGAATCGGGAACAGCCCAGCTTGAAAATTCGGCGGCTCTGCCATCCGAATTTTAGTCTGGAGAAGTGTGTTCAGTGACGGACCGGGACCAAGTCCCCTAGAAGGGTTCACCAGAGAGGGTGAGAGCCCCGTTGTGCCCGGACCTTGTTGTACCACGAGGCGCTGTCTACTTATTTTAGGGCTTCAACTTCATTTTTATTAAGGCATTCCAAGTCTGGACACATGTCATCATCAAAGGTCACATCAGTACTTTCCACAATTTTCTTTTTCTCTAAAACATATACTTTGTAGGCAGTTCTTTCCAATGAATATCTAAGAGAAATAACTTAAAATACTTTAGAGTCAAATTTTTCAACATATTCAGAGTTGTCTTTAAGCACAAAGCATTTGCTTTTAAACACATGCAGATGCTTTATAGTAGGTTTTCTTTTTAACAAAATTGAGTAGGGTGACTTGCCATGGTTTTTGTTGATTAGATATATGTTTTGAGTGTAGCATGCAGTGTTAAAAGCTTCTTCCCAAAAACTTATTGGAAAATTAACATCTTGCAGCATTTTTCTCGCAGCCTCAACTAGAGTTCTATTCTTCGTTTCAACCACACCAGTTTTCCAAGGTGTTCTTGCAGTAGAAAACTCTTGAACAATGCCCTTGTCTTTGAAAAATTTACTTAAAAAGCTGCATTCTTGAATTTTGTGTCATTATCAGTACTCAAATTTTGTATAACCACAAGTTTTTAAAACATGTTTTGTTTAAAGGACTTTTAGAAAATTTTTGTTAAGAAATCTCCTTTGAAAATTGGTTTAAAATTTTGAAAATCAGACACCTAGTCGTCATTACTATATGAGTTGGTTGTTGTCCTTATCAAAAACCACAAGGAATTCAATTAGGAAAACCATCAGATAAGAGACCATTCATTTCCATATATCTTCTACCTCTTATTGGGTTCATTTTGCCTTCATTGGTCGATAAAAACTTCAGTTACCGTTGCATATTATCTTATTCGTAACTTCACTTCTAGTCTTCCATACTCGTAAAATTCCCATTATTATCTCTTTTGATTACTCAGTATAAGATGTCTATCCAATAATCATCAAATCTATTTTATAAAATAATAGCGGCTAATATCATATCACATTACTACTATACGTATCATGTTTGGTCATAACACTATCATCTAATTCCAAAAAAACTCTTGATTTCCGATTTTTAAAACTCCTTTAAAATCCATCTACACTAGTACAAAAATATCTTTTAGTGTCGGTCAAATTGGGTCTAAAGCGTCGGTTAATGGGCGTAGTATATGTAGGGGACGCTATAGGTATATGCCTTTTGCGATGGTTAAATAGGCGATGCTAAAACATACATTCTACTAGTGCTACATTTTGCAGATAAAAGCGAACATGAAACATTCTATATTTTTCTGCCGGTATCGAATACAAAAGAAGTTAATGAAATATTCAAGAGCAACTTTTACTTGTGACTTCATTCAGAACAGCTACTTGGTAAAGGCATGCGATTAGAGGTCTTGCATACCGCAAGCCTACAAATATAAGTAGACTCATTAGCTTATGACGTTGATATATATAGATGCATAAACTCTGTGAGTGTTAAATAATTTAGCAAACTACTCACTACTGTGAAATAAAACCCTTGGTACATTAGATGAATTGAATCACAGTGAAGAGCAATGATGTGACATAACCTAAATTTCAGTGCTATGTGATAACGAATTAATCTGTCACATGGACCAGTTCTATAATCTTGATTTTCTGCAATCTATTTCAGTCGCATGGACCAGCGATATAATTTTAATTTCCTGCAATCTATTTCTGTCAACATTAATTCTATTCAAGTTTTTATTATATTTTATTTATGAGAATATGACCAGGAAATATAGAACGAAATATAGAAAAAGACCATATACAACAATGCCAACATTTACTCCAGTTTCAATGGACCAAGTGTAGTTACGATGAGCTAGAGTGTTCTTTCTGTCAATAACGTGTTATCTCAGATGACAAATCCCTAGAGTTAATTTATTTAGTCCTTTACAAAAAAATCTAGTGAAGGTGATGTTATCTGGAAGGTAAAGACATATTCGTTAGGCAGATATATTCTCTAAACAATTTTTAGTTACGACAATAAAAGGTACAAAAATATAGGGAATTCCAGTTCCTCCTAGCTTCAAGTTGCGGCCCCAATCTTCTTCACTAGGAAAGGGTCCCTACTCAATGGAAACTAAATGAGCTAGGGAAGAACAGAAATTTGCAATATCTCCCGAAACAGTCTCAACCAAAATTTTTCTTAGTCTCTATATACAACTTCCATTAGAAAATGTGAATACGTAACATGACTGGTATAATATATTATCACTAAACAGTGATCAGCTTCTGTTGGTCGAACCAAAATATAATACTTTTTAATAGTTTTATAGTATATAAAAATTTGAAAAAAAAGTAATGAATTATTAGAATAAATATAAGCTAATGCATGGAACTCACTTACATTTTCATCTGTACAAGATTTCACCGCTGATGGATACATGAATTCTTTTGCTCATCCTAAATGATTATAATTTAATAGCAACGAGATAAATGAGAAAATGTAACAAGCAGCACTGGAGGTAGAAAAAAAAAGAAAAAAAAAATGATAGAGCATAACTGTGTAACACAACAAAACACAACATTGGAGTAAAAAGAAATAATGGACAAGCACTACTAATTTTGGCATCCAATGGACTCCATATCTAGCTTAAACATTTTTCTACCTAGATTCTATAAAACTGAGAGTAAATAAAAGACAAAGAATCTGTAAGAGTGAAAGTACCATGGTTAAATGCGTGAAATGCACCTGTTGTACCACCAACACCTGAAACAATCTACCACACAAAAAAATCCATAAAGTAAAATGATAATTACAAAAATATTATAAGGTAACTGTCTCACAGATAATAAACTTAATTGGAATTAACATTGAAAAGATGTCCTTATGAGGAGTCCAATAGTCCAATTATTAGCTTCCTGCTACAAAATTTATGTATATGTGTATAAAGTAGTTAAGAGCTAAAAACAATTGAATTCTCAAGTAGCCTATATTGGGTATTAATGAAAGAGGGGTATTGATAGAGAGAGAGGAGCGAGATGATATGAGAGATTAGAGAGAGTGGGGGTGAGAGATGTGTGCGTTACCATATTTGGAAAGAGGACCCGTACAGTGATAACATCTTTCATTGGATCTTCCATTACCATCTGTCTCTGTATCTCTAACTCACCTTTCTAATTTCAATTCTCTTGAATCTCTCTTTTCTATGGGTCCATTGGGCATTAGTTAGTGTAAGGACAGCGGAGAGGGACGATCCCCCTTCTCAAAGAAAATTCATAAATAAACTATACTCCCTCCGTCCCCCAAATGTTTACATTTGGGTTGGGCACCAACTTTAAGAAGTGATATCCATTAATATTATATGTATAAAGTGAATATAGTGGAGAGAAGTAGTGCATGTAGTGATTTTAAAAATTATAAAACTTTTACTATTTTTGGAAAATTTTGAAATGTAAACAATTGGAAGGCATATCCAAAAAGGAAATTGTAAACAAATGGGAGGGACAAAGGAAGTATTATTTAGTTAATTCATACTTTTCATGAATAATTTTTAATTGATAGGTGGATACTTTCCTTCAAGTTTAAATTTAAATTAAAATATTTTTAAACTTGATTGAATTTATTATCATGTTTATTATATTGAATTTCTTCACTTGTTAACAATAAAACATAAAATTATTTAACTTGTTCTTAAAAAAATGATGAATAGATTTAAATATTTATACAAGTTTATATTCAATTTTAGTCCAAACTTAATTATCTTACAAGTTTATATCAATAAGTGACTTCTATAAAATAAATTTTTCGCTTATAAGTAAATTTATGGGCTTGATAAATTTTTAATATTTTAAAAATATATTTATTTTTTTTGCAATATATCCAAGGCCAAAGAAATTTTTGCTTAAAGAATACTTTTTGTAAAAAAATTGTTTATTAAATTTTTGTTTGGAAAAATATTTTTTTTTTCAATTTTTTGGCTAAAATAATTTTTTTAGCAACTAGATCAACCTCAACGTTTCATGCAAACTGGAAAATAATTAAAAAAACTAGTTATATATCTGGTTGATTTTGTTGCACAATATTTTTGTAAATATTTTAATAATATAATAAAATCATAAAATGATTTTTATAAAAGTGATATTTTTTAAAATTTTATAATAAATTATTAAAAATTACATTTTAATAGCATTACATATATTTTAATGAAGTGAAATTGCAATTCTAAACTATATTATTATTAATATAACACATTATAATTGGATTGTCTACACTTGTTGCATCTTAAAATAAATAAATAAAAGATATCAGATATGATTCGAAAAACTATTACACATCTCTAAAATTTATTAAATGAATAAATTAGATATGTATAAATGAATTATTATTTTCAAATATTTTTAATTAACATATTTAATTTGAAATTCTTTTATAATTAAAGGAATTATAAAAATATATAACTTACATCAGAAATATTAAATAAAACCTCAAGTAACTATTTTAAAGTGGAATATTTTAAATTTATATCTTTTGGAAAGTATTTTTTTTGTAAAATTTTATAATATAAAATAATGTTACAGATAATTTTAAATAAGATGGTTAAGAAGAAAAAGTGAAAAAGTAAAAAGAATAAAAATAAAATAAATGAAAGGAGCGCGAGAAAGAGCGTGCATCGGTACTTAGGTGGGGGCACTCAAGGATTTGTCATCCTCTAGCGTTGGTCAAAGCCTTGGCGTTGCCTAAAGTAAAACTTATAGAGTCGGTTAAAATTTGACTGTCACTGAAAGTTAGTATAGAGCGTCGGTTCTGAAATGACAGACGTAATAAATAGTTTTTGTTGTCGGCATTTCGTCACCCGATGCATAAAACATTCTTAAACGTTGGTTAAATGAAAAATCGACGCCATATGTCAGGCACAAATGACTTTAGGCATCGGTTAATGCTTCACTCGACGCTTAAAAATATATAGGCAACGGTCCTCTTTACAACCGACGCTTAAATTGCGACGCTGAAAGACATTTCTATACTAGTGCTAACTCACTCCACAAGATAATCATGGGTGGCATACTTACTAGCAGTTCCATATAACCTGGTAGCATCTATCCTCCAGAACATATGAATCCTCTCTCTAGGTTTCTTCTCACCATTCTTAATATCTCGCGTACTCATCATATACTGTAGCTCTCGAATCCATCCTTGTAGGTGATGTTACTCCATAAGAAGGGTTTTAAACTGATGGTATAGAACAAAGTGTAGAGTAAATTGAAAAGACGCACTCACAGCTGAATGTCCGGTAGAACGAGAATCAGCATGTAGGGTATCCTTGAATAGGTAGTCTCACATCAGGGGATGGAATATTAGCTTGAAGAGGTGCAACCGTCACAACAGGAGGTAATATGACTAACATCGGCGGAAGAGCAGGGCGTGAATCAGATGATTGTCCTCCGACTGAAGGCTCCGAATGATCAGATGATCCCGGGATAAATAATCTTCCATCGCCGCTATCTGAAAATCGCGTCGCAAGATAAGAATCCCGAATCTCATCACGAATCATACCAAAGCCTATTATACAGTTGCACTCAACCTCTCGACGTCCTATCTTTCTAGTTCTTATTCCTAATCCCACTACGCCATAGATTGGATTCTACAACCGTTCACATGTGTAATAATAGCCTTCTAAACCCATGTCTATCGCAACCCCAATTTTTTGATGTTCGGTATAGTCAAAATGTGTTACCAAAATGACATAGATGATTTTTTATTTAAACTAATTAATAATTATTTACATAAAAATGAAATTATAATTGAAATCTATATTTTATTTATTTTTAGAAGTTAATAATATTAGTGTAGTGATTTACAATATTATATTGATAAATTTAACGCTTTATAAAACACACCAATCCATTAATTAGTTGATATATTGATCATTTTATGATATTTATATATTTTTTAATTTATTTATTTCTCATAATTAAATGTTAAAAATAATATTTATTAAAAAAGAGAAATTAATGATTGAAACAATCAAAATAGAATTGAAATAATCATTTAACATAAAAAATAATGACAATTTTATAAATATTTTCATTAATCTTTCAAAATAGAAAATAATTTTATTTTATTTATAAAAATAATATATTTAATTTTTATTATATGTTTGAACTGAACAAATATTTTGAATAATAAAAAATATTATATAATTTGTGAAAAAAACAAATTCAAATTAAAAAAAAAAGATAGCTAAACAGGCCAAATTAAATGGGCCAAATTTTTTTGATCCCGCCTAGCCCAAACAATATTGCCGCCTTGTCCAAAATTTTATTTTTGCTCCAAGTCCACTAAAAACATTAATTTCACTCCCACTTCCCTGATTACTCATTTCAAAGCGGCAGAAAACTAAGTTAGAATTAGTGAGGAACATTCGGCTAGTGAGGGAGCGGGGATTTATGGCTTGTTCAATTAAGTGGAAGATTTGGGATTTAGGGCTTGGATTCAATTAAGTGGGTATTGGGGATTTAGGGCTTGGATTCAATTTAGCGAGCCATTAGGGATTTAGGGCTTGGATTCATTTAAGCTTGGATTTAGGGCTTTTGTGGGAGGTATTATCCTCACTCGATTAGTTCAATTTTGAGTGTTTTACGTATGTGTGTTTATCTCTCTCTATGCACTCTCTCCCCCTCACTGTATGCTCAATCTCTTTACGATTTTTGTTATTTTTATGTGTGTATATCACTGTATATATATGTATGTGTGTATATATGTATGTATGTTTGTTATTTTTGTTATATATGTCTTCTGTATTTTGTAGCCAACTAACACTTTTTATAAGCTCTCATATGTTGCTAATTGTTGTATCTCTCAGCTGTGTTACTTGGACATAATTGATGTGAATGACAGTGCAACAACATATCGATTATGTTAACAATAACAGATCAGCAGAATTGAGCACGGTCAACACATAAAATGGACCTCTTATTTTAGTTGGTAAGTGGTATCACTATGAACAAGTATGAAATGGTATGAATCTATTTATCCTGTATGGTTAAACATTTGCAATTGCTCAGCAAGCACTTGTGTTGTTTTTGTTATAAGCAGGGGAATGGGTGGCTGAATGGGGAATTAAGGCAACAAAAAAGGACTACCAAAGATTTGGCAGTGCACAACTAGGTTTATACGGGCGTGCAATATTTGGGTGGGCTTACTAGCCTCTCAAAAATGTGAATCAACAATGGAGTGTGGAGTGGATGATCAATTAATTACTAAAGAAGAAAGTGATGAGGTAGGTATAACTTCATTGTTTCAACTCCGTTCTGGTCTGTTTTTAGGCTAATTTTTAACACATGCTCACCAAAATGTTACTCCTGGCATTTTAACGTTGCTAAAAATACTAAAAAGCGTTGCAAAAAATACTAAAAAGCGTTGCAAAAAGATTGCATCGATACCCCACATGTGGGCCCCATTGTGGGGCCCATAAATATTTTCTGATAGCCCAAACCCTACTGTAACACTTTTCAAGACCTATTGCAACCCCATTGGTGTTGCAATAGCACGTTTCTGTAACGGATAACCAAGGGTTGCAACAGGGTGTCACCGGGGTTGTAAAAAACTCTATTGCAACGCCTAAAATTGCAACCCCGAAAAAGAGTCGTCATAGCCTTTTTTTTGGCTTTTAGCAACGCTTTTTTGGCCTTTAGTTACGGTTTCTTGGGGTTGTAGTATCGAATCTATGGCATAGTGTCCTAACCCTCTATCCATTCCCGACAATCTGGGCTTGTTTCAGTGAATTATAACCTGTAGCTCTGACACCAAACCTGTGACGCCCTCCAAACCAGAGTCAGAAGTTTGGGGTTCACAAAACACACCTAATATATAAACCTGTATATAAAATATTATATGCATTGACCTTTCATTATACAACCATAGATCGCAACAGGTTAAAGTATGAAAACAAGCCATAACCTTATGTTTTATTACATCATACCAAATTCCAACTACTTCAACTTACAATTGATAATGATATCGTTATTACTGTATTGCATAACTCATCTATAATATAAAGCTCCCGCTTGCTCGATCCAACTTAACCTGGAATCCTACCTCACACACTGGACTGGAAATCCTCGTTACCAACAATTTCCTTTTCAACTGTTGAAAACATAAAAAGGTTTGCAAGAGTGAGCTAACTAGCTCAGCAAGTCATAATAGCAATAACTGTGGTTAAACAATGATCAATTGAAATGATTCAGAAAAGTCAAGTTCCTGGATAAGCAATTATTAGAATTGGATACTCATTTTTCATTTCTAAAAACCAAGGTTAGGCTACTGATCAGTCACGCACTAACACTGAGCAAGGCACACCGCTCTGCTCTCTATACTGGATCCAAGACACGCATTGGCCTAATATGACCACGAATCTGGTCCGACCATGAATTTGGTCCATATTTATAAAACCATCCAATTCTAAAATGATTTATTATGATAACCATTATAATTCAATAAAATAGAAACATAATTAACATTGATAAAGCATTTATCTCGGTGCATAGGACATTTTATAAGTATCACCAGGGTATTTCAAGGTGTATATATAAAGAACGTCTTCAAGCCTATTGAAGAATCAGGTATCTGATGAGCAATTGTTCAATGGTAAAACAGGGTATAGATCTTTGATGTCATAGGATATTATGGGGTATATACGTTTATGTATGCTCAAGTAATTCTGTTTCAGTATTTAGATTATGGTAGGTATGTATTTGTGGAGTAGTATTGTATTTGTATGGTTTAATATCTGGGAAGTCAATTGTCGGTGGTTTACAAGAAATAAAGCTTACAGCTCAAGTTCAATGATATGATCAGGATTCAAGGTTGAATAGTTTAAAATGCGTGCAATATTAAACATGACTTATTTTGAATATTAGCAACATGATATGAAAATGTTAAAAAATATTTGTAATATATCTCGAAGAAAGGTTCAGAAGTACTTGCCTTATCACAGATGATTTCCAACTTTACTTGTACTCATCTAACAATTATATTCATCAATCACTTTCCTTCATTTTCCACGACTTGCTTCTATTCTTCGATCACTTGCTTTTTTTTCTATGCTTCAGTTTTATTTACTGATCACTGGCATTCTTTTTTATGCCTCGCTTACTCTGCTAGGCATCACAAGTATTTATCAATATTCAATCTCATATTATTCTAATCGTCACATACACGTCATAAACTTTTATCTACCCTTCAATTTACCCAAATCTGACTTACAGATTCAAAGTTACAGTAAAAACCATCAAACAATAACCACATAGGAATATAACACATCAATCAGATAGCACGTAGCACATAGTACGCAAGATATTTGATCAAATTAATTTTGCAAAGAAGATTCGGGGTTAAAATAATCTGTCAGGTATTTAATAGGAATTTTTGAACATTTTCAGAATTAAACGGTTCTCCGAATCATTTTATATTTAAATAACAGGGTTCGAACGCCCGAATCTGACTTTAAAATCAATTAATAATAATTATCGAGTCTTGAAAATAAGTTAAAATAATATTTTAAAGCTCGAACTATTTTTCAGAATTTTTAAAACCAAATAAATAATTAAATCTAATTAAATAATCAATTAAAATTAATTAATAACTATTAAATTAATTAATCAATTAATATTTAAATAAATTGACTAATTTAAATAATTAATTATCAACTAAAATTAATTAATTAATTAATTAAGATTTATTTTAGAATTAAAATTAATTTTATGAAATAAAAAAAATGAATTTTGGAATTTTCTAAAATAATTAAAACAATTTCTGAAAATAATTATAAACAAAAATATCGTTTTGTATAAATTTTATAAACAGAGTCTAACATTTGCAAAATATTGAAACTCTAATGACTCAGGTTTTGTAAATTGATTGTGAAATTTTTTGGATGAAAACCGGGTCAAACCTTGGGTCAAAATCGACAGGATCGGGTCATCCAACAGTTGAAGAACCCAGCGGAAAAAGCAAAATCCTGCGAGTCTAATTCGGACAAATCCATGAATCGTTTGACTTGAATTTTTATACCAATAAACTCCTGATCCTCCCAGAAACTCATAGTTGCATTCTGATCTTCCTCATGACACCAGGTTCGTGTTTTCCAGCGAAAACGCCATTAAAACCGGTCGGGGTTCGAGCTTTTCCGGCGAGGCATCACAGGGATCAAACATAGCAATTGAACACATGAATCACTTCATTTTGACACGATCTACAGGATGGTAATGATCATTCAAACCCAGAATTAACAGAAATGAAATCCCCAAATCGAATTAAGAACATTCAAACAATTAAAAACCCTATTTTTACAATTTCAAGAATCAAACCTCAATTTCTATATGTTATAGAACTCCAAATTCAACGTATAATATACCAAAATGATCAAGAAAAAATTATCTACATGATTCAAGCATCAAATCACATAAATAACATCAACATTAAAAATTCTTCTTTTAATAATTAAATAATTTGAATTAAAATACATAAATAAGAAAATAACCTTAATCTATGCACCGAAAGTGTTGATTGATTCAGAAAGATCATTTCGAGAGCTTCGATTCGGTATATAGTACGCTCAATTCTGAATTCGATAATGCCTTCGTTTGTGAGTTTGATTTTCAAGAACGCATTGATTTATTAGAGTTTCACTATATTTTCTATATTTTTACTGATGGATTATGATTATACGAATAAAATGAAATAAGAAATAGGCTATTTATATTTATGGAATATTGGTACGTGTTGTATCGTGTTGGATCGAAAAATAAGTTACTGAGCCGCTAACTAACTGCAAAAATGATACGATTTGATACCCGTATTGAATAATTATCCAAACCGGGCTTCTAATAAAAAATTTTATAAGAAAATAATGTAATAATATCCCATCTTTCAAGAATACTGGTTTTATTGATCTATGGAAACGATTATTGTAGCGAAAATTTTATGCCGGGACGCGCACGGGTCAAACAGTAATCCGGGTCGAAAAAGTTGAAACATGAAAAATGTCTGAAATTAATAGATTAGGTTAGAAATGAGTTTTACGAAGATTTTCGGGAAGTAAAAACGCAAAAACAGGTAAAGTTGGATGATTCCCTGCTTTACAAAATAGATTTGTAATTATTCTGAAAATAATTAATAAATTCATAAATCATTATAAAATTATATAACACTCCAAAAATTAATAGAAAATACCATAATTATCTATATTTTATTCTGGACATAATAAAATTCACATACCAATACGAGATATAAACATCCACATATCAACACCGACCATCATATAATTCACCAAAAATCACATAATAATCACATAATAATTATTTATTGATAAAAATAAATGCACGCTATGTCCCGGAAATTACATTTATTATTGTTTATGACATCAAACTCTAGACCTCGGAGTTATGAAATGAAATACACACTTAGGGGGTGAATAGTTGTTGTAACTAACTAATACCGAATTTTAAGTGTTACCAAATAATTATTAAACTGTGAAGACAACCTGCTGATAATATAAATAATAGTAAATAAATATTTAGCTAGATTTGAACTCCGTCCTTCCCTCTACGTTTTTTTTACATTGGGGAATGGGGCTCTGTACATATTTTAAACCCCTATAAAGTGTAGCTCTCTAATTATTTTTCTTTTAAATAAAAAATTGTGTTTAAATTTTATTCCAAATTTTTTTAAATAAATTATGGAAATCTACTTCATACCAGCCTTAAAATACGTATCAAGCCAAACAACAAAACTGTAAAGAAATGAGTGGGAAGGAGGGAGCATTATTAATGACTCAAATGATACCAAATGATATCTTCCCTTATCCATAGAAACCTGACAATAACCATGTTCCGTCATCAAAATGCCCTCTAAAAAGTGCATTACCTTGTGTAGAATCTTCACGGGCAAACTAGTTCCCTCAATCTTGTTATCCAACCTTACTAAATAGTACTACCTACTATCACCAAAATCATAATCCTAATAATATTATTAAATTTAATATTTAATATTTCTTACATGGAGGTTAAGGTGTTTGTTATTTCGTGTCATGGACATAATTTCACATGTTTAGGTTTGGCACCTAACATTTGACATAGGATTGCACGGATTATTACCCTAAAAAAATTATAAAATATTTTTAAATTGACATTTAATAATAATAATATTATTATTATTATTATTATAATTTATTTTATTTTTAATTTTATTATTAATATTTTATGTAACATGTAGTCAAATGAAAAGTTCATGCCTTAATAATTTATTGCTAAGTTACAAAATATAACTTCTTAAAAGACTTATATGCATAAAAAAATTGTATTACATAAAAAATCTACTTTTTATACTACAAGAAAATCGCACATTTCTCTTAACTCATTTTCGACCACTAAAAATTGGTCGAAAATGGCATATTATAATCGACCGAGAAATTCGGTCACAAATAAATTTATAACCCATCACTGTCCGACCATCGACGGTCGATTATGATCGAATGGGACCCATGGTGTTAAACCAACCAGTCTAGTCACATCACCTAATTTTTAATATGTGTCACATTCTTATTGGTTGTGCTAAACACGTGGTTGAGTCAGATCATTTCCTACTGTGTAGAAGAATATTTCCAACCGTAGTCAGTTGAAAATGAGCCTGCTACTTTTTAGAGTATTTAAAATATTTTACTTTCCTATTTTCCTTAACGATAACAAATAGTTGGGGATAATGAGAAGAGAAATATTATAAGGTATGGGTGAAGGTTTTATTTTTTCTATTTATAACCATTATTTTTTATATATGTATTGAGTCATTTATTGCACATCTTGTAGGCTCGTGAAGTTATAGATGAAGTGGAAATTTGATATCTATAAGGTATATGTGAATATTATAACTTTTTTGAATTTAAATTATATGTGCATAAATATATATTTGCTTTTAATTGAATATATATATATATACTTATACATATA
This sequence comes from Apium graveolens, assembly GCF_009905375.1. Taxonomy (NCBI): domain Eukaryota; kingdom Viridiplantae; phylum Streptophyta; class Magnoliopsida; order Apiales; family Apiaceae; genus Apium; species Apium graveolens. The sequence continues at coordinate 282,113,470 of NC_133652.1, read as the reverse complement.
CATATATATAAACATACACACATAGATATATTGTAGTTGGATGAATTGTTGCTTAAAAAGTAATCGCATTACATTTATTGCGGTGTATAAATTGGGTATTGAGTCATTTCTAAAGTTTCCCAACATAATGAGAGGTTGGTTGAATGTTTGATAAAATGTCCTTGCAATGATTGTAGAAATGGAAGTTGGGAGACTATTGATAACGTTAGATATCATTTAATTGCTATTGATATTTATGTGGGTTATAAAGTTTGGACATATTATGGTGAGTCAATATTAAAATGATGAAATAGAAAATCATGTTATGTCCAAAGAGTGGTTGAACAACCGGTAGACATGGATGTGATCTTAAGAGATGTTGGGGATCAAAATTTTAGTGGTACCCTTGATTGAAATGGTAATACTATTAATGCTAATAACAGTAGAGTAGAAGAGTCTCCCAATGTGAATGCTTACAAATTCTATAAGGAAGTTAATAAATGTAGAGCACCCATTTATCCGAGGAACTCTAAATACACAAAACTATCATTCTCTACGATGTTCCTATATTTTAAACATCCATCACGTTGTAGTGACAAGTCATTCAATTTGTTACTTGAAATTATTGGAGATGTTTTTCTTCAAAACATGCATTCCCAAGTAATTACTATAAGATGAAGAAGATGATGAAGGAATTTACGTTGTCATATCATAAAATTGACGCATGTGAAAATAATTAATATAATGGAACACTTGGTTTTGAACTTTGATGTGCAAGACATGCCTGTATAATGATAAGACTAAGTCAAATTGACAACCCTAAGTAAGTTGTATTGTAATCTATGTTTTGCATTTTGTATTGTACCACTTAAGTCTGTAAAAATATTCAAGGGCAGAGTGAAGTCTTTTTCTATAAATATTATCAAGCCTAAGAATTCTATCTGGAAGAAGACCAAGAAGATCATGCTTCAGAAGAATTATGAAGAAGCTTGGAGTTCAATAAATCTATTTTGGGAAAAATATTCTAAGTCAAGATCTCTACAAGCCACAGATTAACTGTTATGAAGAAGTCATTCGAGAACTCCATAGTGACTTATCGACAAGTCAGGAAAAGCTACTAGAGAACTCAGAGATATCGGCAAGCCAATTTGAGGACATGAAGAATGGACATACCGACAAGTCATTTCTTCAGTAGAGAACTGTGAGTTATCGATAAGCCAATTCATCACTAGAGAACTCAGAGTTATCGATAAGGCAATTTGTCACTAAAGAACTCAGAGTTATCGATAAGTCAACTTGTCATTAGAGAACTCAGTGTTATCGATAAGCCAAAGTGAAGACATGAAGATGAGAGATCATGAAAAGCCAAATTCTCTTATAGAGAACTCAAAGAATTCGATAAGTCAAAACAATTGTACAGTGATTAGAGATCTCGATAAGCCAATATACTTGTCGAGATGTCAAGTTCTCTACATATCAAACTGGAGATCTGGAGGTAAAACTCAAAGTACAAAGTGCAGGCCAGTCCAATAACCAAGACTATCAATCAACAAATAATCTAATCAATTGGATTGACAAGTCTACAAAAGCAGCTTGAAGATGACAAGATCAAAGGCCAAGATTAACTGGCAAAGTAAAGTCACAGGCGTGCAAGATTAGCAAAGATGCACTAAGCCAGAAATAGAAAGATTTGATTATCCAAAAATAGGGCTTAGTACATACTAATGCATGATGTGTAATAACCAATGTTTACCGTTCTCTAAAGTAAACACTGGATGCTCTGTTAGTAAATTTAGATCTGAAAAACTTGTATTCTCCCAAGGAAAAAGCTAAGCTCTTTATCAACAAAGAGCCTAGAAATTTTGTAGCAAAACATTTTTAATTTTAATATAAAATTAAGTGAGTTTTGAAAGATTTGTGTTCACTATTTTATTTGTCTAAATATAGTACCAACACATTTAACTACAAGATTTTAATTTACTTTGTTCATTACCATAAACACTTCAGGAAAAGCAGAAAAATATAAAAACACATTCACCCCATGTGTGTGATTCATTATCTAACAAGTGGTATCAGAGCAAAATCTGAAAGTAAACAAATTCTAGATCATGAAAGAATGAATACACAAAAAATTAGTAGCATCAAAGTCCCTACTTTTGATAAGACTAACTAAAGTCTATGGAAGAAGAAAATGTTGCTCTTTATTGGGATGGCCAGTCCATTATATATTCAGATTCTCAAGAATGGGCATTTCACTCTTATGGAAAGAGTTGAGGAATCTACAGATAGAGACATGGTCATTCCAGCTCATTATGCTCCTAAATACCCTTTAGAGTATACTGAGCCTGAGAAAGAAAAAGTCTCCCTAGAAAATGGCTTGCAGTCGATCTTGATAGAGTCACTTGACAATGTAATGTATAATAACATTGTCAACTGTGACACTGCTAAACAACTCTGGGAAAAGATTGAAATACTTTGTGAAGGAACAAAGGAAGTTAGGTCAAATAAAAGAAAGATATTGATTTCACAGTATGAAGGTTTCATGGCTAAGCCAAAGGAAAGTATTACAAATGTGTTTGAAAGGTTTAACAAGATGATTAATGACTTCCAGCTGCATTATAAATATTATGAAGCTGAAGAAGGGAACTTAAAGTTTTTGCTCACACTCCCTGATCATTTGGAATAGAAAATTCTTGCAATCAGAGAAGGTAGAAACTTGAGCAGAATAACTCTGGAAGTTCTATATGGAATCTTAAAAACTTATGAATTAGAAATGTTTAAAAGGAAATCATTAAGAGCTGGTCAAGGGCATGTTGTAGATGGTTCAAGTACTCTAATTGGCAATGAAAGCCAGACCTCCAATGATGAGCCAATATCCCAGACTCCAGTTGCCTCAACAAGTGAGCAAAGAAACAATGGTTCACAGGAACAAGTCATACTGGAATTGGAACAAGTCAATGGCCTGTCTGGAAAGAAAGTTCTCTAACATTAGAGTAAAGAAGCCAAGTTTCTTGAAGGGTAAAGGACAATCACAAAGACAGCAGCTGGAAAGGAAAAGGGAAGTACACATCTGATAGCAAAAATGGTTACAAAACTGGATCCGTTGACAGATCAAAGATAAGGTTCTATAACTTTGATGAGCTAGGCCATTTTGCTACGGAATGTAGGAAACCCAAAAAAGCAAAGAAAGACAAAACTTATCTTGAACTGGAAGCAAAGTATAAAGCTCTTCTGAAGAAACAGCAAAGCAAAACTTATATTGCTGAGGGAAAAAGTTTGGATGATTCTGATAATGATGAAGATGAGAAAGTAGGAAATTATGCACTTATGACCTTGGAGCAAGGAGAGTCATCCACACAAAAAACCCAGCTACCAACTCTTACCACTATAGATTTAAATGTTAGTCAATGTAGGGAAACTGTAGAAAAGATGAGCACAGAAATGTTTCACATTCATACAAGTATGGTTGCTTGAAGCTGTGAAAGAAGAAAATGCTTATCTGAATAACAAGCTCAAGTGTGCAAATGAGACTGAAGTTGTGCTAAGGGAGAAGTTAGAAAATAATGATGTCAAATTGAAATCTTTCTGGAATACATCTGAGTTGGTTGAACAATACCATGAGAAGAATTAGCCATGTGCAAATATTGCTATTGGTCTTGAATATGATGCTTTGAATAACAAGAAGAAAGTTGTAGGTGAAAAAGGGAAATGAAATGAAAATGAAGATGTTCCAGCTATGCTGAAAAAGGTTGGCTCACCTATGTTCAAAGCATGTGAAGTAGATTTTAGTGAAGAAGAGTTGATTATAAAGCAAGAAATTGGTGATGAAGACAATGAGAAGAAAAATGCAGAAACAACTTAAACTTCAAAAGCTGAAAAGAAGCTCATGGATAACCAAGATTCCAAGGCACTTATCAAGGAACCAAAAACTGAAGATGTAAGAAAGAAGAAGAAGAATATAAATGGGAAGATTGGGATAAACAAAAGCAATAATTTTTCTTATATTGCAGATGCTCCAAGAAAGAAATATGAGAAATGTGGATCTGTGAATCACCTAACTCACCTTTGTAAAAAGGTTGTTAGCAAGTAAGTTTAAGGAGCCAGCAAGTATAATGAAGCCAAGGCAAATGATCCCTATTCATTTTGTGATAAGTTTGATTACATTCTCTATAAGTTAAAAGTAATAAAAAGTTGCCACAAGCGGAGAGTAGATCTCAAAGAAGTCAGTATTGGATTTACAACTGCATAAACATCTATGAATGCTATTCTTTCTGAGACTTTTAACTCTATTTCTGCTAAATCAGTTAATAAGAAGAAAGTACACAACACTTCTTGGGTTGTTAAACATACTTAAAACTCATTGTGTGCAGGGCAAAATGAATAAGGTCATATGGATCATAGACAGTGGATGCTCAAGGCATATGGCAAGTGATAAGGCCCTGCTATCATAATTTGAGGAGAAGGATGGCCCTTTGGTGATCTTTGGAGATAACAATAAAGGATTCACAATAGGATATGGCAAGATTGTTTCTGGAAATATTGTCATTGATGATGTAGCATTGGTAGTTGGTCTTGAAGTAAATCTTTTCAGTGTCAGCCAGTTTGCAGACAAGGGTTTCAATGTTCTATTTGACAAAGAAGAATGTATCTTCATCAGTAAGAAAACCAATGAAGTTACTCTGAAAGGAGCAAGAGAAGGAAGCTTGTTTGTTACAGACTTGGACTCAACAAATAAGGATGTAATTTGTTGCTTTTACAGCAAGGAATCCATAGAGCAAAGCAAGTTATGGCACAAGAAAGTCTCACATCTAAATTACAAGGTAGTCAACATTCTGGTCAAGAAAGAGTTGATGAGAGACATGCCAAAATTAGAGTCTGCTCAAATTGAAGCCTGTGAAGCCTGTCAGAAAGGAAAAATGAAAAGATCAAGTCATAAGCTAAAAACTGTGAATTCCATAAGTGCATCATTGCAACTTATTCACATGGACTTGTTTGGGCCAGTGAATGTCTTATCAATTTTAAGGAACAAATATGCACTTGTGATGGTGGATGACTAATCAAGATACACATGGGTAGAATTTATGCATTCTAAAAATGAGACTCCACACATCATAATTGAGCACCTAAAGAAGATAGAGAAACAGGATGAAGATCAAAACTGTGTGAAGAGATTAAGAAGTGATAATGGAACAGAATTCAGAAATGCAACATTGAGTGAATTCTGTAAAAACAAAAGCATTGTTCAAGAGTTCTCTGCTGCTGCAACACCTCAAAAAAATGGGGTAGTTGAGAGAAAGAACAGAACATTAGTAGAAGCTGCAAGGATAATGCTGCAAGATTCCAATCTGCCAACTAGTTTTTGGGAAAAAGCTGAAAATACTTCCTACTACACTCGAAACAGATATCTCATTAACAAGGTTCATGGAAAATCACCTTACTCAATCATGTCTAAGAGAAATTCTACTATAAATCATCTTCATGTGTTTGGAAGGAAGTGTTATATTTTAAATTACTACTCTGAATATGTGGGAAAATTTGTCTCAAAGGTCTTTGAAGCAATTTTTCTGGGATATTCATTGGAGAGAACTACCTACAAGGTCTACGTAATTGATCAAAAGAAAATCATGGAGAGCACAGATGTGACTTTTGATGATGACAAGTGTCCAAGCTTGGAATTCCTTGACGAAAATGAAGCTGAAGCCTTTGCATTTGAAAATCTCAACGTTAACAGTGATTCTGATGAAGAGGATGAAGTAAATGCACAACAGATGATGAATGAGGAGTCTACTAAAGAGGAAAATCATGAAAATAAAATCTCATCTCATATATCTGAATCTGATAGCACAAACTCAGGGGGAAAAAGAGAAGAAGAATCTACCAGTCATACAAATAATGAAGAAAATGATGAAGGCACCAATCAATAAACTCACACTAGAAAATAGGATAGAAGTCACAATCAAAATGCAATAATTGGTGATCCCAATGTTGGTGTAAGGACTAGAAGTGCAACTGCTAATGAGTGCCTACATGCATGCTTTCTATCTCAAGTAGAGCCTAAGAAAATTGAAGAAGCTCCTATGGATCCTGATTGGATATCTGCCATACAAGAATAACTTAATCTATTTGAAAGAAACAAAGTTTGGGAGTTAGTTCTTGGACCTAAGAATAGAAGTGTAATTGGAATAAAATGGGTGTTTAGGAACAAAATAGATGAAATTGGTATAGTTACCAGAAATAAGGCAAGGTTCGTTGAAAAAGCCTACTCACAAGAAGAAGAAATTGATTATGATGAAACTTTTACTCCAGTTGCAAGACTTGAAGTAATAAGGATTTTCTAGTATTTTCTGCACATTCAAACTTCAAAGTGTATCAAATGGATGTCAAGAGTGCTTTCTTAAATGGTGAGTTAGAAGAAGAAGTTTATGTTCAACAGCCCCTGGCTTTGAAGATCAAGAATTTCCAGATTTTGTGTACAAGCTACTCAAGGCTCTATATGGACTAAAGCAAGCAGCTAGAGCTTGATATGACACACTAATAGATTTTTTACTTAAACATGGTTTCACTAGAGTAATAATTGACAAGACACTCTTCTACAAGCTGCATGATGGTGATATGATGCTAGTTCAGATTTATGTGGATGATATCATGTTTAGTTCTACTAATGAGAAGTTATGTCAAATATTCTCTAAGCTTCTGAATATGAAATGAGTATGATGGGTGAATTAAGTTACTTACTTGGACTTCAAGTCAGTCAAATAAGTGATGGGATCTTCATCAGCCAAACTAATTATGTTAAAGATTTACTGAAAACCTTTGGCATGGTTGATTGTTCACCTGCATCTACACCTATGTCTACAATAACAAAGTTGGATGAAGATAAAAAAGGGCAAGAGTGTAGATATTGCAAGCTATAGAGGAATGATTGGATCATTGCTTTACTTAACTGCAAGTACACCAGACATCATGTTTTTCAAATGTCTATGTGCAAGATTTCAAGCCAATCCAAAAGAATCACATTTGATGGCTGTGAAGAGGATTTTCAGATACTTGAAGGGGACTCCAAACTTGGGATTATGGTATATCCTAAGGGAACTAGTTTTGAAGCTGTTGGATATACACATGCAGATTTTGCTGGATGTATGGTTGACAAAAAGAGTACTAGTGGAAGCTGTCATTTTCTTGGACAAAGGCTTGTATCCTGGTATAGCAAGAAATAACAATATGTGTCAAATGCCATAGCTGAAGAAGAATACATAGTTGTTGGAAGTTGCTCTGCTCAAGTGCTTTGGATTAGAAGTCAACTAATGGATTATGGCCCAGTATTACACAAAATTCCTATCATGTGTAACAAAACTAGTGCTATATATATTGTGACTAATCGAGTTAATCATTCTAGGACAAAGCACAATGATGTAAGGTACCATTTTATTATAGAACATGCTGCAAATGGTACCATTGAGCTCATTTTTGTTCCAACAGAAAAATAATTTGCTGACAGTTTTACTAAACCTTTGGATGAACAACTTTCACTAGACTTGTAGGTGAAATTGGAATGCTTAATTTTCCATCCTAAGGTAAGAACTCAGCTAATGTGTTGTAGCAGATTAATTTATAGTAAATCAAAATTAATTTGATTTAATTAGAAATTAACTGAAATATGAATTATAAATATTTCAGAAATCACTGCATATTTATTTTTCAAAATTCAAAATTCAGCTTGTAATTTTTCAAATTCTAAGAAAACTGTCTAATTGTTGATTTACATTTTTAATATGTAAAATTAACACAAGGAAAAATCAAAGTGATCAAAAATATATTGAGAACTGAGTTCTCGATAAGTCTAATTGACTTATCGACAAGTCATTTTATGACTTCTCGAGTGAGTTCTTGATAAGTCAATTTACTGACTTCTTGAGTGACTTCTCAATAAGCTGTATTATGACTTATCGAAAAGTCATTGTAGAGTTCTCTATAAGTGTTAACTTACAGAGTTCTCTACAAGTATATTTTTAGACATATGAATAACTCAAAACTGAAATAATTTAATCCAATAAATTATTTTAGTAAAATACTTTTGACAAAATTATTCTGATTTTATTTTGATTTATTCAAATAAAAATTGGAAAGAATTCAGTCCATTTTTGGACAAACCGGGTATTTATTTGACATCTCAATAAGTTTGTTTTTAGTTATCTACAAGAATAAAACAAATTGAATTATCGATATGTTTTCACTTCCTAAAATGACTTCTCGATAGACAAACTCTAAATGTTTATTTCTAGGTTCTCGACAAGTCATTCACTTTTACTATAAATACCCAGAAATCTCGATACACATATACTTACGCCTTCGAGAACTCTAAGTGACCTAGCTTTTTCAATTCCTAACTGATTTCTCTCTCGTTTCAAACTCTTTTTCACTAATTTTTCTTACCCATTCACTCTTACTCAATAACAATGGCACTCAACAATATTAGAGCTGTAATCCCATAGAAAGGAACCAACGACATCGCTTTCACTGATGCTAACCAAGCCCCTGACAGTTTCAATGGGTTTGTGAAAATTCTATGTGAATCATATCTTGCAGGTGCTTTAACAGCTAACCCAGTCATATACTTGGTTGTTTAGCATGAATTATGGACAACAGCAGTGGTGAGAACTGTTATGCTTGACAACTCTGGGTCCTTGGTGGTAACATGCTCAATTGGAGGTCAATAGATAGAGTTCAATGAGGAAGATGTGAATGCAGCTTTGGCTCCTCCAACAGCAAATTTAGTGGATGTGCCAACCCAATATAAACTAGCTGAGTTCATGGACTTCATCAACTATGGTGGAAGAATCAACTTGGCAAGCTTGACCAGAACAAACCTAAGGAAGGAATGGTCCTTTGTGTTTGATTCTATTATAAAGGCCTTCACATGCAGGAAAAGAAGATGTGATAATATATCAAGTGTGGTGCAGAAGCTGGTATTCTCAATAGCCCATAACAGACACTTGAATGTTGGTCTATTAATCGTGGAAGAACTTGCAACCTGGCTGACCATGCCCCAATCTGCTAGAGGTAAGGAAATTTTATTTCCTAGATTTATTATGTCTACTTTAAATCATAAAGTAACAGACATACATTTGTTGAATGGTATAAATAACAGAAAAATAGGCAATTGTAGGCAAGTGTCCAAAATAATATTTGGTTCACTTACTACAAAGAATAAGGTAAATGTGAGTATGAAAATCACTCCATTCATGATGGAGAGGTTTAGGACTTACCCTTACCCTATGCCTGATATGAGATCAAATGCTCAACCTAGTACATCTATGGTCCTTCAACCTGTAGAAGTTCAAATACAGGAAAACCAACAGGGGTCTTCCCAAAGCTGAGACCATTTCTTCAAAACAAATAGCAGCTAGGAAACCAACCACTTCGTCCTCTCAAAGGATGAAGTGAGTAAAAAGAAGAGGAAGGAGATAATGCTTACAATAATGAATGAGAGTGGAAAGGAACAAATACAACCTGAGTCACCCTTGGTTAGAAAAACAAAGAAGGCTAAGAAAACTGAGTTGACCACTCAAGCCACCTCTGTATCCTCCCAAAAGGACGCAGTTGTACAAATAGGGACAAAACATATTCTAGAGACATACTCTCAATAGGATGTTTCTATTGAAAAGAGCATTCTCCCAAATGCATCTTATAAAGAGTCTGCACAGCCAACACTTGAACAAATCCAAGTGTATGGTAGGAGAATTAAGGATGGCACACACAAGGAGAGCACATCCCTTGAAGCTCCCTCATCCATTCAGGGGGAACTGCTAACACTCAGTCCTAAACTTTAAATTTTTATATCTAATATTTCTTCTTCATATACTGAAGCACTTGAATCAAGTCCTTAAGTGTTGTCCCAATCAAGTGATTTGGTTCAAGAAACCTTGCTCACCACCCAGACACCTCATTTAGATGGTGAGAGGCTACTAGCTAGGGTAGACCTTGATGACACCATCAAAAGCATGGGGGATTCTTCAGTTTTTACTGAAGCCCCCATGGAGGTCACAAATGCACCTTCATGTGTAAATCAGTCTTCACAGACTGTTAGGTTTGAGGGTAGTACTCTTGAGGGGAGGCCATCTAAATCCTCTCCAATTCAATTTGAGGTTACTGTTCTAGGAACAACTCCCCTCAAAACCCTGGCTAAAATTGCTTTGACAATTGAAGTTGGGAGTACAATTGCCAATGATCCTTTCGTAGAGGAGGAAAGAATAGCATATTCAAGTGACAGTATGGTGCAAGGCACACAAGGGTTTAAGACTCTTGTAAATGACAGTAACACAGTCAAATCCCCTTCAATTCAAATGGAAGTTCCCACAACTGGTGAGGAACAACACCCTGCCATAAAAACAGAGAAATTTGAGAGTCAAACTGTGAATTCTGTCACAGGTGGTTCTTATCCCTCACACCAACCATCAACCTCACAACATCAACACCACACCTCCTCTCACAATGGCTATAAACAACTGACTCTCAACCTCCATCTGTGGATTATCAAACATCTCACATCATCTACTTACTTCAGATATGACCAATTAGGACTATCAAGCCATTATGCTAACATACAATGAAGAAGTTGAAAAACAGAAGGAGAAAATTCTAAATGATGTAGAACAAGATGGGAATGTAGATTCATGGCTATCCAAAGATTTTATTTTGGATATAGATCAAGTATTGGCTATGTTTAGGGATGAATATGTCACTATTTTTGGAAGCAATGTCAAGGCCTTGACTCCACAGGATGTTTATGATGCAGTCACTGAAGTTTACAAAGCTCGGCTCAAGGCTTTTCACCTCTTTGGTAAAGCTCTAGAAGTAAAGATGACTAGTCATGAAGAAAAGATAAGGAAGCTGGTGAAGGAGAAAATGGATGACGTCATACCATCTCAAGTCAGGATCACCTCCAAGTTTAAACATTTTGATGATCAAATGGCAAGGCTTGATCTGACTTCTGTGGAAAAAGAAGTCAATAATCTGAGACAATCTTTTATTTCTCTTCATGAAGTGGTCCAACAACAAAACACCAATTTAAATAACACAAATATCAAGCTGGACCAGCTTTATCAAACCATATATGAGCCTTCTTCTTTATTTATGGATGGTATCAAACAGGTTGTGGAAGCAGGTTTTGGCTCTTCAACATCTACTTTCACATCTCTACCTGTCTCTACATCAAAAAATCTACAGATTCAAGCTCTCCAAGGTCAAGTATCAACTCTGTAAACCTCCAATGACCAACTCACAACTCAAGTGCATGCTCTCACTACACTGGTGCAGAGTCAACAGGAAAGCATTCAAGCCTTGGTGGACTCCCACAAACACTTACAAATGCAAAATTATATTGCTTTGAGAGCCATCATGGGTAAGCTCAATATCCCACTGTCTGCACTTCCTGAGTCTGTGAGACCAGAATTATGACCCTTGAAACTGATCTAAAGTCTAAAATTCACAAGAAGCCTAAAGATGAGGAAATGATCAGAATCTTGGGGAGATATCTTCAAAATGTACACCATGTTGCCTACAACAGACTATAATCTAAAAGATGACAAGGATGATGATGAGCAAAAGCATGATGAACATAAACCTCTCGCTCAAATCCAAGTCAATCATCAAGAGCAACTGGCAGCAAGGATAAGAAGCAAGAAGAGAAGAAGGATGATGAAACAAAGACGGGGTGAGAGAAGAAGGAAGAAAAAGCAAGATGGTTCAGAACCACAACAAAACCAAAAAATCCAAACAAATCAAACTCAACCTTCTAAGCCAACCAACTCATACACTGAACCACCTCCTACGTCAAAGCTTAAATTCCTATACAACCAAACTGGTAACACCTTTCTGAAAATATCAATCACCACAAGCCAAACATTTCTCAAGAAAATCACAAACCTACCTTCTGTCAAGCCATAACTCAAAGTGAACTACAAGTTTGTTGGGAGGAAATATAAGAAAGCTAAGCATACTAAAAAAGGCAAGTTACTGAAAGGGCCATCTGGAACTGTTACAAGAAAAGTGATTTTCTACCTTTAACTTGGTGCATCTCAGATGAAGACTACTTTCATCAACTAGCTGAGGAAATATTCAGAGTTTGGATTGTAACATTAAGGGAAGTAAGAATCTACAATGAAGATGGGTCCTTCACATTTTTTGGCTTCAACTTAATGGATAAATTTTCACCCACAGAAATCAAGAGGGTGATAAGTTTATTGAAGGATAAAGATAATGCTACAAGAGCATGGAGATCTGTTTTAGCTGAATGGTTGATAGTAAGGGAAGAAAGGAGAGCAAAGAATAAGAATGAATACGAGGATAAGATAAGGAAGAATGATGAGGAGATTGAAATGTACATTAAAAGATCAGAAGAACTCAAGGAAAAAAGAATGAGCAGAATTTCGAAGGGTAGAAGATTTCTAAATGTAAAAGCTAGCACATTCTCAACGTTTAGGATTGAGTTGTTAGATGGTTATCCAAAACAAGATAGACTCAAACTTGTGGAAGATTTAAGAAGGACACCAATCATAGAGGAACTTGAAATTCTTGTATATCTGAAGGACCTCATTAGAGAAGAAGCAAAAGCAAAAACCGTCTTTGTCTGATGCATGTAACTATTTAATCTCAAGAAATCACCTAATTTATAAATGTTGTAAGTGTATCAATTTTTATATATTAGTCTTATTTCCCATTGTATCTTGGGGTTAGTCTTGTTAATAGGCATGAATTTGTGATAAACAATTTTCTCACAAATTGGGGGAGATTGTTGTGCAAGATTGTTGTGCATACTGGAGTCTTTTTCTGTAAACAGTATCATGCCTAAGAATTCTACCTGGAAGAAGACCAAGAATATCATGCCTCAGAAGCATTATTAAGAAGCTTAGAATTGAATAAATCTGTTTTGGGAAAAATATTCTAAGTCAAGATCTCTACAAGTCACATATTAAGTGTTATAGAGAAGTCATTTAAGAACTCCAGAATGACTTATCGACAAGTAAGGAAAAGCTACTAGAGAACTCAGAGATATTGACAAGCCAATTTGAAGATAGTGACAAGTCATGTTTTAACTAGACAACTCTGAGTTATCGATAAGCCAATTTTTCACTAAAGAACTCAGAATTATCGATAATTCAACTTGTCATTAGTTAACTCAGAGTTATCGATAAGCCAAAGTGAAGACATGAAAATGAGAGATCTCGACAAGCCAAATTCTCTTATAGAGAACTCAAATAATTCGATAAGTCAAAAAAACTGTAGAGTGATTAGATATCTCGATAAGCCAATATACTTCTCTAGATGTCAAGTTCTCTCTATACCAAACTGGAGATCTCAAGGTAAAACTCAAAGTACAAAGTGCAGACCAGTTCAATATCCAAGATTATCAATGAACAAACAACCTAACAAATTAGATTGACAAGTCTATAAAAGCAGTTTGAAGAGTACAAGATCAAAGGCCAAGATTAACCGGTAAAGTAAAGTCACAGACGTGCAAGATTAGCAAAGATACACTTAGCCAGAAATAGAAATATTTGATTATCCAAAAATAGGGTTTAGCACATGCTAATGCATGTTGTGTAATAACCAGTGTTTACTGTTCTATAAAGTAATCAGGAGATGCTTTGTTAGTAGTAACATTTTAGATCAGAAAAATCATGTATTCTCTCAAGAAAGAAGCTACGCTCTTTTTTTTTGCTAAATAAAGCTAAGCCTTTTATCAACAAAGAGCCTAGAAAGTTTGTCATAAAACATTCTTAATTTTAATATAAAATTAAGTGAGTTTTAAAAGATTTGTTTTCACTGTTTTATTTGTCTAAATTCAGTACAAACACATTTAACTACAAGATTTTAATTTTCTTTGTTCATCACCATAAACACTTCAAGAAAAGCAAAAAAACACAAAAACACATTCACCCCCTCTGTCTGTGATTCATTATCTAACAAACTTGGTCGAGGAATCTTGACTCGAGGCACCCATTAACTATCGATGGATGTATCCTTTCAAATGATTATTGTAATTCATAGAATATTAGATCAAGGATAAGGCGCAGGTGGAAGGTTCGATAGCGGAACAATATACTGAGGAAGAAACCGCAAACTTTTGTTTATTTAACTTAGGAAACTATTATGGACATGGTACATATTACTATGTGTTTGAATGAAGTTGTAGTTGAAAATTAAGATGACAATTTTTTTAAGTTTTTAGATACCCAATTTAGTCTTCAGAAAAATACGGTTCTCAATACTTAGATAATGAGGAACACTTTGTTGTAGAATATTATGTCTTTTTGAACATGTCGTAGGTTCAACCGTATATTTGGTATATCTTTTTTATGAAAAAAATTGAAATTCTTCTATTTTTAAGTCTTTATTTAATATCATTTTCTTTTTGCGTAAGAAATACGCAACTTATGCTCGTGCAATATCTGAACAATTAGAATCACTTCTCAAGACTCACTTCAAAACTAAATTCAAAAAAAAATTATCAATTTCAACATCCGTACATATTTATTACTAAAATTGATATATATGTTTGTCTTGATCTATTTTTTAAGTATATTTAGATTAAAATGGCGTTGAGACATATCCATGATTCAAAGATCTACTTTATGGACCGACTCACTTGGTATTCATATTTGACGATTGTAAAGTTAACCGATACAAATTTTAGCGTAAAAAGAATTCTGGTGTTCTTGTCAAAGGTACCTCTCATGCAAATATTCTTGAAAACTATTATGGTTAATTAGAAGAAATTGTGAGACTTATTTATAAAGGAGGAAACCATGTATATTTTTTAAAATGCTGTTGGTTTGATTTAGCGGGAAATGGGATACTTGTTGACAAAAATCGAGTTGTTACCGTTGACATGAGGTCAAGATTCAGGTCAAACGAGGTATTTGTTTTAATAGTCAAGCGAGTCAAGTATATTATGCACCTAATGTTTTCAACCCCCGTAGTAATTTCTATATAATTCTTTTAATTAAAAAACTAATCTTGATGTATCAATTACACTTTCCACCAGAAAGAAAATAATGAAGGTTTGTACACTTACATTGATATTACCGAAAAACACACTCCTTGGTTGATGGAGGGTGTTGTAACTGAGTTCAAGGTATTTCTTCTTTGTGCATTAAATAATTTTCTTTGGCCTCCACGTGTGTTTAATTTTGAGTAATGCAACTGCTTGTATATTTATATTTTTTTACATTACTTACTCTAATATTTAAGCATTTTCTATTTTTTTCCTGTATCTAAACAGAAATGGTGCATTTCGGCAAATTTCCCTTTTTTTTATTACATTATAGTATATATCTATTGCAATTTTGAAATATTCTATAAAAGTGTTGATTTAGTTCATGTTTTTATTACTCTTACATGAACACAAAACATTTTATATTAACAATAAAAATACTGATTATATTTTTAACTTTTGCTAAATATTATATTAGAAAAGGTGTATTTATGTTACCCGTTAACGTGATTTTTCGGTTTTTCACTATGTGTAACCTATTTTTATTATCTTTTATTATTTTCAGAACTTCTATAAGAATTTGAGGGGACAAAGCTGCTTCCAAGCCACCTACAGTATCAAAGAGCATATGAATCAAACTTGAAAAAGAGTGATGAATGAGGAGAAAGATCGTTTGAAGAAAATATGGTTGAAACTCGACTGCTGGTAATGAATGCGACCCTTGTACTTTCACCCATCTCTTTGGGAACAACTGTTAAACTATTGCGAAAGTTAGGCTCCTAAACACCGATCATATGTTGGAGCAATTAATCGGAAACAAGTTCAAATGTAGCAGTACAGGAAACGGAGCTTAAACTGACACTTGTAATGGGCTAAACTAGACCGTCTTTCGTCATAGTCGATTTTATACTTAAACCGACTAAAAATATTGAAAAAAATAATTTGGGCCCATGTTTGGGCGAAGTTTCACTTCTTCCACCTCAAATGAAATTGACCATCTATTGCGACCGTTTAACCCGACCGACACCAGAAGACTTTTTGCTGGATAAAACCAACAAGAAAAACTGACCACGGCTTCTACCAGGCCCGCAACAGTCACAATCCGTTCAACCAGTGCCATGTGGACCTAAATCGACCATCAAACCCAACTACTGAACCCAACTGACTGTGTTGCAGTTTGTTTTATGTTGTAGTTAATGCTTCCCAATTTCCAACAATGCACGTCAGCTAGGCGGGAACATTAATTTAATGAAACCTACCCATATGGTTGGTATTAAATCTATAATTAATATTTGATCTACCTCATTTTCTCTTTTGTTCTTCATTTATTTCTTGAGTTAAAAAAGGGAGAAAAGTGGGTGAAAAGTGAATATCTTGATGATAAAAATTAAAGAGGATCTAAAGCTCATTGATAGTAAATTTTATATGTGAAACATTTATTATTACTTGTATTTTGAATGTTTGATCAATTTATAAATATATATGTGTGTTTCTCTATATACATATAACTTGTAAATACATTCTTGTTTTGATATTATTACAATATGTATACAATGTTGCTAAATTAAATTAGTCATTTCGATTTATGATTAATGATTTGGTGGTATTAAATGAATATTATTTTATTTTCATGTTATAAGTTAGAAATGAATTATATAATCTATACAAATATTTTTTTCCATTGGTAGATGTCTAATCAAAATCGAGATTGGGTGAAAATATAATTCAAACATCAAACTTTCATTGGACAACACATATTGGGACGGTGTAGAAGATTTTTTTAAATTTTCTCGTGGAAATGGGATGGTATCCATAAATATATTATGTCCGTGTAACAAATTTAAAAATGGAACATGGATGACTGATGAAATTATTGAACTTTAGTTGTATCAGAATGGCACTTTAGAAAATTATGAAGTATTGGATAAACATGATGAAAATAAAGAAGCTCCTACAAAGAAAAAACGTAAGCGTATTCTGAAAGAGATTAATGTTGAAGAGACTTTTGATTAAAATGCATTGCTACATTATGTTAATGGTGGAAATATTAATATCGATGATGAACAAGCTATGGATAGTAGAAACGTAGAAGAAACTCTAAACATGTACGCTTCTCAATTTTATACGGATGTGAGAGATTCGGGAGCTCCAATATATCCAGGTAACACAACTTTTACTAGAATGTCATTGAGTCTAGGTTGTTATATTTTAAGACTTCCGCATAATATTTCAAAAATCTTTTGATTTATTACTTTATTTGCTTGGTAAAGTTCTTCCGAAGGACCATACTCTACCAAATTCTTATTACCTTATGGAGACAATGATGAAGAATTTAACTTTGGGATGTGAAAAAATTAATGCTTCTGAAAATGACGTATGTTGTACTACGAAGATGATGTGAACAAGATTCTTTGTGACATTTGTGGTAGTGATCGTTATAAAGGTAAAAGCAAAAAATAGAAAGGGTACATCGAAAAAGGTCTTGAGATATTTTCCACTTATCCCCCGTCTACAAATATGTTATACATCCGAGCATACGGCTAAACACATGGTAAAAAAAGGGAAAAATTTTGTCCAAAAATTTAAATATGTATTTTAGACCCCTCATAAATGAATTGAAGTTATTGTGGGTTATAGGAATAGAAAATTTTGATTTATCATTAAAAAAACCATGAGGGCGGAGATTTTATTGACAATTACCGATTTCCTCGGGTTAGGGATGGTTAGTTGATGGCCAACACATGGAAAACTCTCATGTCTAGTTTGTGTTGGAAACATTCAAGATGTTTAATTGAGAAAATGTAGAAAATACAGTTTTTATGGTACAAATCGGTGTTTCTTACCCAATGATGATCCGCTTTGTCTTCCAAGTGCTAAGTTTTTAAAATAAAGGAAGAAGGGTGTTTATTGGTTGGTCAAGTGGTGAGTGTTTATAGACTTTTTGTGAAAATTTACAATTTCCACCACTTGAGAGAATAAATAAAGAGAAGAAAAGTCACAGTTTTGGAGTTGCTCACAATTGGACGCATTATTCAATATTTTCTGATCTACCATATTTTTCATCACTTTCTTTGCAACTTGTATCAATACAATACACACGGAATATAATCTGTTTGATTATATTTTTTACAATATGGTCAACGATATTAAGAAGTAAAAGGATCACACCAAGGGAAAGGGCGATTACATGTTGATGGATGATTTGCCGGAATTGCCGATCCCGGATGGTCAAAAGAAAAAGCCAAAAATGTCTTTCACACTCACAAAAAAATAACACAAACTCATGTTTGCTTGGTCCCGTTCATTGTCACTTCCGGATGGTTATGCATCAAATATAGGTTGTTCTTGCAAATATAATTGTAAGTATTCGGGGTTCAAATCTTATGATTATCATATTTTCATGCAAAAGTTATTACTGCATGCAATTCATAAGCTTTTACCATCGTACATTGTGGAAGCACTTTCTTCCCTATCAAATTTCTTTCATGACATTTGTTCTTTTACCTGAATTCGTGATAATTTAAACATTTTAGAAAAGTCTATATTCCGGGTGATGCTTGTGTTCAAGACATTTTTTCCACCAAGGTTTTTTGATTAAATGGAGTATATGGTACTACATTTCACCGAAGAATTTAGGTTAGGGGGGCCTGTTAATTATCGTTGGATGTATTTTGTTGAGCGAATGATGGGATATATGAAACATAGAGTTCGATTGTGGAACGTTATGTAGAATAGGAGATGTTGAATTTTTGTTCAGTTTACTTTGATTTTAAATCCAACATGGTATATCATCAATTATTCTGTAACGAAGTTGTGTGTGGGTGACATGAAGATCATAAAAAAATGTCCACATATCCTATTGAACCGCAGTGAACCCGATCAAGAATTATTTGATGGATGATAAATAATTTCTTGTGGAACAACATCTGTTATTCAACTCACTAGACGTTCAACCTTACATAGAAGAGTATGAAACTCATGTCAAAGGAAACCAACCAAATATAACTCCGGAAGAATAAGAGATATTGTTAAAAACCAAATTCAAATCATGGTTTCGGGAAAATGTTTAGAATGATGATGTGAATGGTTAATGTTTTAGAAGCATAATTTTGGGACCAGCAAAAACGGTATTAATTTGTCAAAATTGCACGGTGAATGGCTACAAATTTCGGACCAAATAAACTTCAAGTAGTAGTTCGGGAGTTATAGTAAAATATGGTTCACCTGATAATATTATTAACGATTATTATGGTCAAGAAAATAAATCATCAAACTTGTTTATCAAAATATTCTAACCCTTCTATCTCAGTGCAATCATGAGCAACTAATTCTTCTTTATAATGATCCACAATGCCATATCAGGTTTAAATTTTACTATGTATAGCTATTTGCAACAGTCAACCTTTTTACCAACAAGTATTTCAAAAACTTTTTTCACTTATTATTGGCTTCAAGAGCGGAAAATTCTAAACCAATGGCTTCACACAGATCAAGATATTTTCAAGCACCATAATATGATGTAGGTTCATAATATGATATAGGTTCAGATTAATATAGTAACTTACTTTAATTTAACTAGGTAATTACAATTAGAAATCTTTTTGGTATTTTGGTGACAACCAAATTATACACAAAATTTGAATACCAAAATTATTTTGTTTATAAAATGTCCTACAATACTTAAATTTATACCTTCCATGCTATATTTAGGTTTATTTTTGCACAAAAGGAAACAATTTATGAAAAAAGTGGGAGGGGTTTATCTTCTATATTAAAAGTGAATCAGATTTACAACCAGATTATTATAACATATGAGGTAAAGAAGAGAGAAGTATATAGTACTTCTACATGCAAGTCTTCTACGATTTTCAGGAATCTTCCAAGTTCTAGGCATACTTTTACCATCCTTACCCAACAAGTACTCAAGAAAGTCACAATTATCTAGTGTCTACTGAACCTGAAATTTTAGGTTCATAATGAACTACGTGTGTATGTTGAGTACACATCAAGTTCATCACTTTCTTAACTGAGGAATACTAGAATGTGTAACTAACTTTCCTTCCACAAAATAATTGGCTCCTTGTTTCTATAATATACCCCAAAAAATGAAAAATATTTCAAGGGAATGCACTAAAATATTATATATTAAAAAATATGGTATTAGACTATTATAATTAAATTTATATATATAAGGCTATATAAAAATTTGTAGGGAAAGAAATATTTGTTAAAGGGCCTAAAAACCTTATACACATTATAAAACAAAAACACCATGTAACCCTCAAGAATATACCTGAAAATAATATTTAATTAGGTGTATCAGTGTTTTACATTGAAACCTCCTTTTAATAGTTGATAAGTTACCCTTTTATACATATATATTAGCTTAAAACCAAATTTGGTTCTATGTACGTAATAGTATATAGTTTTTCAGAATTTTAAATAATATTACTGAATAATATTTATATGTATGTATATATATAAGCTAAAGTTAAGTTTTATGGAGACGACCTTTTTGTTGGAGACATCGGGGACCACTTATGTTGTGCAAGTAAAATCTTGCATAAAAACATTGTAAAACATATTATTTTACGGATCTTGTTCTGCAAATATTATTATTTTATTAAAAACCTTCAATATCATATATGTACTGCATGTACAACATTACAAAATATTTTACTCTACGAAACATGTTTAGTTTGCAGAACATTTTTTCATCTTGCAGAACATACACATTCTACTTATTAAACTTAAATGATCTTCAATAATTTTAATGAATTTGAAATATTCGTAGAACATACTTCACAAAATAATAATTTTTAAAGTGTTTTGATTGTTGAACATAGGTGGTCTCCGAGGTCTCCGATGAAATAGCGGTCTCCATAGAATTTTGCTCATATAAGCTATATGTTAGTGTTAATTTGAAATAAGTGTTATTTTAAATTTAAAATAACAATATTATAATTGAAATATAAAGCTATATGAATGATTAATATATAAGCTATATGAATGATTAGTATATATTGATATGTTTTTGTTCGACAATATTATACTAATAATGGACTAACTAATTATCCCTATAGTTGTATTAAGAAAATAATATAGACGTTACAAGAATATAAAAGAGACAAATAAACCAACCAAACATGCCATCAAATTTTAAATACTTTGTTTAAGGCTCTAAATGAGTCGATACGCTGATGAACAGTTTGGTATTTAATTCAAAAAAAGTTTGGCTCGAGTTTATTTCAACTTTTATACGAGATGAACGTGAACACAACTTTAAGGTTCGGTTTTAAATGGGATGAACTCTAGCACAATATAGTTCAGCTCGAAAGTTCTCGAACAACTTCGATTAAAATGTTAATGAACAAGTTCATAAATATAGTTCTTCAATTGGTTCGTGAGTATTATGCACGAACATAATCATTATTAGAAGTGTTGAATATGTACATGGATTAATACTTATACATGCTTGTAATTATTTTAGGAACATGCTTTTGACAAAATATTTAGTGAATAATTTTTTATATATTTCTCTATAGATAAATTTTGCAATTTATTTTAATCCAATTATCTTTTTATTAAATTTATAAATATATGGCATATGCATGACATATATGATAATATATGCTAGATGGTACTTATGAGACTATTTTACTTAAAATTTATTCATGTATTGAGTTAGTAACGTAATTTTTCAAAATTAAGACTCTTAGTTATTTAAATTTATATTTTTAGTTTGCACCGTTACTAAAATTTCAAGTTGATAAATATATATTATTTAAAAAAACAAGTGAAACACAATAAAAAATTTGGGAATTGTGTTTTATCAAAAAAATATTGGTGATATGGGTTCAAAATGAATCGTAAAGACATAAAAACAAATCACATTAATCAAACTTAGAATTCATATCCAAACCCCAATACAGACAAGGTTAGTGAAGGCATGTCATGGACCGAAAATGGCCCAAGTCCTCAACATCCACGAATGAAGGATGTTCGCGTATAAGGCCTAATACATCTAAAAGACTAGAAACGTGACATCCAACATGGACACTAACTCCTAGAGGGAAAGATCTAGAATCCATTACCTTATTGGAGTCCTAATTTTCTTCTAAGTTGGAGACTTTCCCACCAAGTCTCCCAACACTAATCTAACCCTAAATTCATCCACTATACAAAGGGCTCAACCCATCAACCTAAAGTTATATTTTGCCGTGATTCTCTACAACAGAAAGATACATAGGCTTCTTGCGAGGACGGGCAGTCCTGAACTAGAGAGCACCCATTAATGCTCGAAACTCACAAACCATAGCGTTAAATATTAACGAATTCCTAGTTTTTATTCGACACTAATTTGAATTGTAAGAATGAGTTCGTAAACTAATATATTGGTGATCAAGACTTCGTGATCAACATTGATGAGTTGTTTGCTGAACCATAGTTAGTGAGCTAGTTGTTCATGAACAATATCGTGAATAATCTTTTTCGTAACGAGTCGATACATGAGCAAAAATTTTAATTCGATAAAAGTTCGAGCTCAAGTTCGCGTTTGATATATTTTTAACGAAAAAAACATAAACAATTACAGCCCTAGTTTGGCTTATCCTACCCATTTTAAATGGTACATAATATCTACTTGCCAATTAGGTACATTTTAGCTTTTTTTCAGCGAGCGTCAATCTTTTAAGAATTATTTTTAGTTTATATTTAATTTTGGTTTTATCTCAGATAAATACTATACATTATTTTAAATTTAATTTTTATTTTAGTTCAGATCAGTACTATACATTTTTTTGGTTTTAAATTTAAATTTTAATGAAACACTAATTAGGGTTGCATTATATTATTATTGTGTTGCAGTATGTCCCTAATGCAATGATTTGTATTTTTGTAGTTGATGGAAAAAAACGTTGCATTATGCAACGCCCATTTTTCTTGCATATGTTAAAAATAGGCATACTGCAACAATTTTTTGGCTTATTGCCACATTAGAAAACATTGAATTTAAGAATTTTTGGCATACTATTTTATGTAATATAAATTATTTATATACCTTCTATTTTGGAAACTAGTTAACATGAGTTAAAATACACTCTAACCGATATAAGTTACTTATATCAGTGTTATTTTTATCGCTAAATAAAATTTAAATTAATTAAAATTTAAAATAAAATAAATTGAACATATAAAAAAGAATAAGAACTTAAAGGAATTTTAAGCTATTATTAGTGAGGCCAAGAAAACATATTTCCTGAAAAAAATTGAAAGTAACGACATTGATAAATTTTAAAAAATAAACATTGTTTTATTTGATTTGTCTAGTATAATCACCAATGATCAAGTGTAACATGAAGTTGTCTTCTATTTATTAAGAAAAATAGAAGATAGTTGAGCCCATGAAATATATTTGCTAAGCAAGGCCCAACCTAATACACTCAAACAAAAGTCCAAGAAAACTATTTCTCATCCATTTTACAACCCTGTCCAAATATCCATTTCTAGATCTATCTACAATATTCTATAATCATTTATAAAAGAAATCCTCCCCCTTCCCTTCCTCTGCACATCATGTAGCACTTTTCTTTATTGTTCACACCTTCTCTTTCCCAAGTTTTTTGATATTTAAAATAAATATTGTTTATGTGGCTTTGAATATATCATCAATAGTAAAGTTATCACATTTGTGTTCATTAATTGGAAGTTTATCTTATTGGAGGCTTATTGGAGGTTGATGTGAAGAAGGTATAGATCTATGAGTTAAGACCTTAATGATTATTACAAAAGGTTATTTGTAGTTTTATTTATACATATAGACGCGCACATGTAAAAAAAAGAGCTCATATATGTATTATTATGTATAGAGAATAAAATAAAACAAAGTGTCTATTACTTCCATTCTTAAAATTAAAAAGGGATATATGCATATATAGCAGACGTAGTGCTTCTAACCACTACTCCTAAAAATTCTGCACTACACTGGACTGTCCTAATAATGCGGAAAACAAACTCACCACTCAGTCATCTCCTGTAGACTAGGATGACAATTTATTTAATTTAAAACAACTAACTAAAACAATAAAATAATAAAACAAGTTTAGATTAATTTTTCAACAATATCTCCTTTAATCTAAACTTGTCTCATGCAAACCTTCCAGCCCGTATGACTTATTCAACTGAGCCCGTATGGCTAATAAACTGAGCTCGTATGGTTATTCAACTCAGCCCGTATGGCTAATAAACTGAGCCCGTATGGATATTCAACTGAGCCCGTATGTCTAAACTTATGATTATAATAAAGCTAGTTCATCATCCTGGACGACTGCCATATTTACTTCCTGCCTCTTCTCTCTTTCACGTCGTGATTTGCTACATTCTGATGCATAGTGTCCCAAGGTATTACAGTTGTAGCACCTGATCCTACTCTTGTCACGGAAATAAGCACCTCTAGTTCTTTGATTTTGAGATGCCAAGAGAAGTTGTTGCCTGTCTACACTCTCAGACCTGCCTTTCATCCTCTCTTCATGAGCTTTAAGACGACCCATTAACTCTTCAACAATCATAACTTTCATGTCTCCGAACTATTCGATATTTGAAGCTATCTGGAGAAATTTATCAGGGACTGAATGTAGGATCTTCCTCACAACGCTTGACCCCTCCATCATTTTTCCAAGAACCCGTATGTTGGTTGCTATCCCGCTCACCTTCATACAAAAATCATCGATGTTATTTGTCTCCTTCATTGTAAGAGACTCAAATTCTCCTTTTAACGTTTGTACCATAGCCTCCTTCACCCGTTGTGCTCCTACACACATCGTTTTAATGACTTCCCAAACTTCCTTTGTGGTTTCTTTCTCAGCAATAGTCAGCAGTACTTCTTTTGTAACGCCTTGGTGTATAGCTGCAAGAGCTATCTGTACCTTCCTCTCATCAACAACAGTCTTTGGGTCTTCTTCGATCGCACCCCAAACACCTTGCGCCTTCATGAAAATCTTCATTTTTACGGACCATGTTGTGTAGTTACTTTTTGTTAGCATTGGATATGTTAAACCCACTTGGTTATCTCCATTGTTACATTTGTGTGTTTGGGTTGATATTTTGGCATACACCAAATGGAGCTCGCATACCAAGTGTAAAGAGATGATATATGTATTATATAGAGAGAATAAAATAAAACAAAGTGTCTATTACTTCCATTCTTAAAATTAAAAAGGATACATGCATATATAGCAGACTTAGTACTGCTATCCACTACTCCTAAAAATTGTGCACTACACTGGACTCTCCTAATAATGCGGAAAACAAACACACCACTCAGTCATCTCCTGTACACTACTAGGATGACAATTTATTTAATTTAAAAGAACTAACTAAAACAATAAAATAATAAAATAAGTTTAGATTAATTTTCCAACATCACATACCTCCTCTCTATAATATATGAATGTGATTGTTCTCATAAAAAAGATTTTTCAACATTTTACCTAATCATTCCCACAATGGCACAATATCAATTAAAGGTATGACAAAAAAAACTAATCCTTGTAGTTTTCTAATTTTTATCAATTCTGATATTGGTAGCCTTCTCCTCTATTCAATATTAAAAACAATTGGATATGTATTTATTCTCCCAAATCATACACTTTCTAAATATTTATTTTCTTTTGGATATGTTGATCAATATTTTATTCTCAAATCTTCAAATCATACTCTTCATTCAAAATTTAGGATAAAATAATGAAGAAAGTGATGCTCAATATATTATGCAAAGATGCTCGTATCTTACAGGTATTTTGTACAATATAATACACTAATAAAAATATACAGTTTTATTTGATAACTACTATATGAGAAATATATAGGACAAGTTTTTCCACTATTGAAACTTTATGGTATATGATGCAAGCACATAAAACCTTGTTGTAAAAACCTATTGTTCTTAAAAACTTGTTAATGTTTAACTTACACTAATAAATCAAAACTATTGATGGAAAATTTATAACACTAACAGTTTGTTAAATTATAGACTATAAGAAGAACCTTTGTTAAAATCTATTTCAAACAACAGTTTTTTAATTTTTTTTGAACTTTTGTTGCAATACATGTCAGATGTCTTATTTGTAATAATACATGTCAGATGTCTTATTTTTAATACATACCAGAGTAGTTCCAGAGTTCTCAAATTGGTACAAAATAAAATTACCCAATGATGTGACATAGGTTAGTTATTAACAATTTTATTTAATAATTTTGATGTGAACACATGGAGTCTTTTTTTTTATTGGATCCTAGTAATTAGGGAATACGGGTGGGACCATTTTGAAATTCAATTTGTGTATTCTAGCATATTCCTTTGTTCAAGTGTCTTTTTAAGTGTTGTGTTAAGGTACATGACAAGAGTATTTCCATTAATATATTTAGAAATGATTGTGGGAAGTAGTTTAAAAGATAGTCTCTATCTTACAAACCATTGTAAAACTTGGATGTTGTAACAAATGATTCATGAAAACTTTTTTCATAAAAATAGTTAAACTAATATTATTTCATTAAAAAATTATTAGCTATTACTAAAAACTAAACCGACATTGACTGTTAGTTAAGGATGCCAACAAAAGTTTTTGGAAGATCATCAGTTGAGTACATATCACAAAGATCTACTGGACCAGATGCAACTTCCACAGACATCCAACGTGCTATTGCATTTGCAGAAGGAGAAACAATTGGCTCCAACTCCATTTCTAGAAACACTAGGATGATCAATAAAAAGTGTCTTAATATCAGGGTCTTAACCCGGGTTCTTGCAAAGTTGATGCTGCCAATTAGGGATTTTTTAATTTTAGCCCATATGTTGACATAAATTTTTTAATATTAGCCCATATGTTGACATAAACCTAGTTTCTGTTCTTATAAATATTCTATTGTAATTTTGAATCCTTAACCAAAAAATGGTGAGAGATAAATAACAAAGTGGTCTTTTGTAATAGGAGTTTTCAAATAATGTAATTTTTTTGATGTGTGATTATTTTTAATTTTGAGCTTTTTGGGTACATGCCAAGTGGTAACCATTATTTCAATTTAATGTTTGTAGAGTCCGTAAATATGAAAAACTGAATATTTAAATAAACTTTAAAACATTTTATGATGTTACAAATTTATAATATTGGTTGAACTGAAATTAACCGTTGTTGTCCATCACATTGTGTAGATCGCCCAAGTACCTGCAAGAAAAAAAATATAATATGTGCCAAATTCGTTAGCCATTGATGTACTATTTAAAGATAATATCCCCCAAGTTGAAATATTATTTTGACAATTCATAATAAATAGGAAATCTAAAAAGAAACAAGGCTGGAATTAGCATATTTTGATACCCATACAAGAATATGTAGATAAAGATTTGTCATAAGATATCATAAAGTAGGTAACCAATAAGATGAGATGTACGGCATATAGATGACCATAGACAAATTAAAATACAATTAAACTATGGTACACTCATCAACGAATATGATATGGCCAAAGCATAGCCATGGCAAATCACAGTGTGACAGAAGTGTAACGTCTGGGAAAATTAGGTCTGTATTATATCATATTTATAATAAATTATGTGTGTTAATGTGTCATTTATGTGTAATTAACTATCAAACCCTAATTCCTATGTGTTACGTGCATTCGGTGTCGTCTAGGTATTTTGAGGATATTTTCAGATATTTTATTTTGCGTTTATAGTTTTCATATCAAAAGTTATACGACCCGAATCATGATTTTATAGCTGATATTTCAAATAAAATAATGGGCCTTATTTTTCATCAAACGGCTTTTACCATCGCATTATTCTGAACATCTATTTATTTTATAAATTTTCTCGTTTCCCGAAAAATGACTTTTCCGGGCCCCATTTGGTGTTAAAAACCCAAAAAAAATCACATTTTTATTTTTATAAAATTAAAGGACTTTCATTTATACTATTTCTTTGTATTTTTCCATTATTCACAATTTTTGGAAAATTTTGACATATATATTGTAAATATAAAATATATAAAAATTAAATTTTAATACTCAAAAATTATAAAATTAGGGGCTTATTAATTTTAAAAGATATAGAATTAGGGCCTTAATTTTAATTAGGAGTATTATTTTACCTACTATAAATAGCCTTACTTTTATTTAATTAATTATAATTGATGATTAAAAATCTGCAAAATTCTAAAAATTCTGTGAAATCGGGTCGGGAAGAATACGGTCGGGTCGAAAATTCAATCCGTGATTTCTCACTGTTACAGCATCAAATCGTGTGATTCAAGTACTCAAATCGAAGGTTTTGATCTGTTCTTTCTATTTCGAGTATCAATTTCACGTTTGAATTCGTTGTTTTTGATTTTCGATTTCTAGGTTTTATGTTCGAATTAGGGCTTTTTGATTCTAGGGTCAGTATGATGTTTTGATGATTGATATAGCTTCCTGATGTTATTTGCAATCGATTCATGGTGTTTAATTGAATAAACGATACTTTGATAGCAAAGTTTGATTATTAGGTTTATACTTATTTTTCAAAACATAGCTTCATGATTTTTGTGAATATTTTATTGTTATGATGTTAGGGCTTTGATTGTACATGTTCTTAGCTTTAATTTGCACTATAAACCATCGAGTTTCATGTACAGATGAGTGATTTCGTATTTTTGGCCGGAGTTGATGTCGGTTTGATCGGAGATTGTTATTCAGGGATGTTTTTGTTTGATTTTGGCCTGAAATAGACTGGTGAAGTGATTTGAGACCAAAAATGATTCAAAACGATACGTTTTTTACACCAAATCAGACTCGCCGGATTCTGGGTTTCAACCTAGATTCCGGTGTTGTTCTTCACTGACCCGGATTGTGGCCTGGTTGACCCGTTTGGTTAACCCGGTTTTCATCCAAAATTGTCAGAGTTTGGTTTCTGTCATGTGTTTCTAAAATTTGATTTTGATTTTTATTTTTATTAATTATAAAAATCAATTTTATTTATTTTATAAATTGATTAATTATTATTTAATTAATTGATATATATTATAAATAATTCTGAAATATTTTCTAAAAATCATTTTCAATTATTTTCTTAATTATTTACTATTTATTTATTATTTATTAATTATTTAAAAATGATTAATTATTTTATTAACTAATCAAATAATTTTCAATAAATTTATTTTAATTCAATAATTATAGAAAAATCATTTTTAGTTTTGATTTTTCTTAAATAATTATTTCAAAATTATTTTATGGTTTAAAAATTAGTAATAATTATTTATATTAAATAATAAATTGAATTATCTGTATTTAATTGATAATAATTAGACCGTTAGTCCGATTCGAGTGAAACGAAAGTCGTTTTACTCAGAAAATGAATTACTTTCATTAAAAATAATACAAAAACCTAATTTCTTCTAGAAATTAGTTGACCTTGTTATTTATTTGATTATAAGCCGAATCGCGTGCCGAGACGAGTCTGATAAATCCCGATAAATAGGAAACGTGTCAGATAATGATCAGTTAAGCGATCAACGAGTCGATTTTGATTCTAAAAATTATTTTAACTATACAAATGTTTATGTGGCTTATGTGCTTATGTGTATTATATGGTTAATCGAGTATTTCTTGTTAATATATAATATACGAGTCAATCATAAGCGCATAGGTAGACAATAGGAATGATGTGAAGACGGTTCAAGACACAATTGAAGTACGAAATAACTAAACCAGTCTATTTCTCTAACAAAAGCCAAGCTAGTAAGGCAGATTGAGCCGATGATAGACGAAGGTGACGTATTTGAAGTGAGTCGCGCAGAAAGCAAGTTTTTCCCCTATTCTAATTTCAGAATAGTGATATTTCTTCAAATTCATATCACGCTTGTACTCTTTTGATTCTTGTTCATAAACACTAATACACACTTGTTATTTTTCTTGTTTATATTTCATTTTGATTCTTCATTTATCCTTTTTCTTTGAATTTTTTATTCATATTCTAATTGCTAAGCATACACATTGGTATATTCTTGTGATTATAATATATCAAAGCTTACCAATTGTTCCGGTTGCTACTCCATGGACTGGATAATGATATTTTTGGGATTAAGTCTTACTTAATCCTAAGGACCGGGACATAACCGGATCCTTGAGATGGGCCATAGTGCCTGGGTGCCCGACTGGATCTATAGAGTGGGGGATAAATCTGCATTGTATCCTGGCTGATCAGCAGGGTATAGATGCGAACTTGTGTCCAATTTAGTTTATTTGTATTTTCCAACAGTGGCCTTCTTTCTATTCTCGCGGTGTTATATCTTTGCAGATGTACTCAGATTACCGATTCATTTAAACTGCTTTACCACTATTTATATTTTGCGGACTTGTTGAGAAATTTTTGGCTCACCCTTTTTTTTGTCATTATTCGCCTTATTGTTTTTAGTTAAGAAGGAATACAAAACCCATCAGGACTCGAGTGGTAAAGAAGCGGGTCAAGCCTCGGGATCCTCTCATACCCAAGGTGTTGATCCCAATCCAGGAAGAAATCTTTGAGTTGCCCGAACAGGTGGAGTGTAGATAGTTAATGTGTGTGTTTGAATAAAAGATGAAATTAGGTTAAAACTGGTTAGACAATGGTTTGTAATAAAGAGAGTTTGTAAGATTTTGAATTTGGTTTGTAATAAAGTAGTTAGTGGTTCTTATTTTTATACTTCAACTTAAAAAGATCTTGGTTAGTGTTAAAGGGGTTTAGGTATATTTCTTTATTAGTTGTTATTCAGATTGTACAGGTTTGGTAATTAGCTAGTAACCCCCAGACTTATGCCTCGGGTCTGGAGGGCGTTACGTGTTTGGCATCAGAGCTGTATGTTTGGTCCCTGAAAATAAGAACATTAGGGTTAAGATAAGATAGGGAGATCACATAGGATAGGAATAGTCAACTAGGAAGAGTAGTGTTAGGATTTAGATAAGATTATGATAGGAACGTATTAGTTCTAGGAATAATTTAGTGACCTTTGTTCTTTCTTTGGTATATTATCAGATGGCATCATCAGGATATTCAGGTTCATCCGAGAGGACTGTGACAGGACCAGTTGCGCGTAGTGTTTCCACCAGTGTCTGAGTTTATGTTTCCACCTCTTCCATTTCCTCCACCATTGCCTCAAGAGCCAGCACCACCAGTGCCAGGGATAGTTCATGATCCCGTAAAGTTATTTGATCCGTTAGAGTTCTTCGAGCCGATGCTTCCACCATTATTTAAAGTAGAGCATCAGTTAATACAGGGGATTGAGCCAGAGTTTTCACCACCACCAGTGTGACTTCTTATACCAATACAGGCTCCAGAGCCAGAGATATTCCAGATGGTTCTAGTTGAAGGTATGGGTGAACATGAGATAGAGTTACAATTGGGAGTCTCACAGGAGGGTGTTGCAGGGATACCGAGGGTTTAGTCATGGGAGTCAGTAGGACATATTGCACATCCACACATGGTACCGTATCATGACTACAGTGATATGAGAGATGCTGCTGAGTATTAGAGAGCCCAATGTAGGGAGATTATGCACTTGTTTGATCAGAGAGACCGAGGACCGTTAGCCTATTACAACCAGATTATATGATGGGACAGAGGTTACACTCTACCTTGATGAGTGCTACATGAGAGTTAGATGCTTTGACACATGACGGGCCACCTTCTTTTGCAGATTTTATAGGATTTTCTGTTTAGCACAGACGTTGGTTCAGGTACTCCGAGATGAGTTGAGGCGTATACCTCCGGGGTTCTGAGATTTTGAGCATAGGGGACTCACATAGTGGGGATGACAGATGTACATAGATGCAGCTAGTATATTGAGTAGTGTATGTGTGTAGTAGTAGCCTACCTAGTAGCAGTAACCATGACCATCATGACGAGACTTTTTGTATACGAAGCATTCACACCTGGAGCTGGTGTTAGATATATAAAATGAACTTTTCAAATTTTCTTTTATTTAAATTCAGTCTTTACAGTTTTTCAGTAATTACCTCTACTTTATTGTTTTACAGCTTTTCGTACTTTAAATTCTGAAAAAAAAAGAAAAGGAAAAGAATAAACATTTCATTTAACTGTTTACATTTCTTGCTTTTATATTAAAGTAAACTGTTTATATTTCCTGTTTTTATATTAAGCAAACTGTTTTCTTTTTTCCGAACTATTGTCCAAATTTTGTTTATACAGGATAAATTGTTTTCTTACCTACTGTCAATTGTTTAATAAACTGTTAAAAAGACATCACTTGTTATATTATCAATAAATGGCACCCAAGAGAAAGACTAGGACTAAGACTTCTAATAGCAACTCCGAAGAACATACCAATGATACCATGACCCAAATGTTCTATCTGATGGAACAACAGATGGTAATGATGAGCAACAGATGCAACAATAGCAGCAGCAGATTCAACATTAAATATTACAACAGCCACCATGTCCTAAACCCCAGATGCCCCCAGCTATACCTATTATTACTTTTAAGCAGATTCAGTAGGTTAAACGTCCCGAATTTGAGGGAACAGCAGATCCTATGAAGGCTACCACTTGGTTGAAAGAAATAGGGAAAACATTTACGTTAGTGAAGGGAGGTGAAGATCAGAAGACTTGTTGAGAGGGGAAACAAATTATTAGTGGGAATCTAAGAAGGCTTTAGAAGGTGAAGATGTTATTGCATAGGATAGGTTTAAAGAGTTGTTCTTAGAAGAACATTCTCCTCGCTATGTGAAGAATCAAATGCAGATTAAGTTCTTGGAACTGAAGTAGGGAAGTATATCCGTGACGGAGTACGAAACCAAATTTACTGAGTTAGCTAGATTTGTCCCAGAACAAGTTGATACTGAAGAAAAACGAGTTTAAAGGTTTCAAGAAGGATTACGATCGTGGATCCATATACAAGTTGCAGTTTTTGAACTAACGACATATACCTCTGTACTCCAGAAAGCCCTGATTATTGAGGGAGAAAATGAAAGATCTCAAAAGAAAAGAGGACAGGGAAGTTTTCATGACCACTCCAGCAGGAAGCCGGGATTTCAAGCCCGGATGAATTTGAATTTTAAAAGGATAGGACATGGTATCCAGAAAACAGGTAATCATTTCCAAGCCCCCAGCCAGCAGGGAAATGTCAGAGTCCCAGTGTCGTACTGCAAGACTTGTGGACGGAAACATATTGGCATCTATATCAAAGCAGATGTGACATGTTTCAAATGTAAGAAGAAAGGATACTATTATAACGAATGTCCAACGGGAAAGACAACAGAAGTTACATGCTTTCAATGTGGAAATAAAAGGCATATCGCTAGGAATTACAAAGGACCAACAATGGCAGCTAGTATTCCGAAAGTGTTGGCATTACCTCCTCCACCGCCGCTTAATCAACCTAGAGCAAGGACTTTCAACATGACAATGAAAAAAGCAGTGCAGAGTCCTAGTGTAATTACAGGTACGTGTCTTTTAAATGTTATATGATTAAAATATGATCCTTATCTGTTATTATCGGGTGGGTAGACCATAAGGATAAGCGTCTGATAGAAAATTATGATAGATACAAATAGTTCAAGGTATTCAAGCCAGGCATGGGAAGTAAAAGTAGAGTCTAATTATGCATGGGAATGAGACGACTGAATACCGAGTATAGGTGAACATAAAATGATGATTGAAAGTTAAAAAGTGGATTAACTGAGGCAAGTATTCCTCAATTTTCTTCTAATGTACTACAAATATTTCTTTCCATTCGAAATTCAGAATAGTTAAATATTTTTATATTTCACTGCAATTACTCTTAGTTATGCAAGTACCTTTTTGTTCTTGTTCCTTAGTATAAATTGTGATCACTTGAGAAAATACCCTTTATTTCGGGTTATTTGCGAACCCTGAATCAGGATGTTTTGAAATCAAAGTGATTTGACATCAAAATACTCTATGGGCTGGATGGTTACGATGAGGGACCGTGATGGACTGAACCCTTAAATATAGAGGCCATAGTGCACTACACCATAAATGGCCTTCTACAATATAATTACATGATGTTGCCGTAGATAATATTGCAGTAGCTATATGATAATGTACCTTACTGCAACATATTTTAATTATGTTAGCATAGGTCTCATAAAGTGTTGCCAATACATATATTAATAAAAATATTCAATTTTTTATTAATAAAAAAATAAATAAATGCTGATATGGCAGAGTTGGGTCCCCACACTGTTGATGTGGCAGGTGAGTCACCCCATGTTGGTCCCACCTTGCTGACGTGGCAGGTGGACCCTGCTGACATGGCAGGTTGGTCCCCCATGTGGGCCCCACTCTGCTGACGTGGTAGTGGGACCTGCTGACGTGGCAGTGGTGTGGTGGCAGTGGTGATGTATTAAATCAAAAAATTTCAAAAATTTTGCACTACCCTGGATTTGAACATAAGACCTCCTAAAGAACAAAGTTGAATGCAAACCACTACACCAAGAAAGAGAATGTCTTGTATTTCATATTATTTAAATATAACCTTATAGAAATAATTCATTTCTACTTAAAGTAAAGGCTCTTTTAACTCTTTTAAATTTTTTAAAATAAAATTTCGACGATCTGTCCGTACGCATGTTAAAAACAATCAATTTTAGGTGTGTACCATCATTATTATAATTTTTTTATATTTATTTTGTAAGATTTTATATCATTATTAGCATTTTATTTATTTATTTTGAGGGATAATATAGCAGTCAAAGCAGTCAGAATACACTATGCCCTATATGCGTCCCGAATGAAGTATTGATTATTTTAAATTAAAATTTCGACGATCCATCCATATGGATGTTAGAAACTATCAATTTTAGGGGTGTACCATCATTGTTAGGATTTTATTTATTTATTTTGTGGGATAATATAGCAGTCAAAGCAGTCAGAATACACTATGCCCTATATGCGTCCCGAATGAGGTATTGATTATTTTAAATTAAAATTTCAACAATCCATCCATATGGATGTTAGAAACTATCAATTTTAGGGGTGTACCATCATTTTTAGGATTTTATTTATTTATTTTGTGGGATAATATAGCAGTCAAAGAAGTCAGAATGCACTATGCCCTGTATACGTCCCGAACGAAGTATCGATTCTTTTAAATTAAAATTTCGACGATTCGTCCATACGAATGTTAGAAACTACCAATTTTAGGGGTGTACCATCATTATTAGTATTTTATATATTTATTTCGTGAGATAATATAGGAGTCAAATCAGTCAGAATAGACTATGCCCTGTATGCGCTACTGTTCTGAATGAAGTATCGATTCTTTTCAATTAAAATTTCGATGATCCGTCCGTACGAATGTTAGAAACTATTGATTTTAGGGGTTTACAATCATTATTATGATTTAATTTATTTATTTTATGAGATAATATAGCAGTCAAAGCAGTCAGAATAGATTATGCCCTCTAGGCGCTACTGTGTCGAATGAAGTATTGATTCTTTTAAATTAAAATTTCAATGATCCGCCCATACGGATGTTAGAAACTATCGATATTAGGGGTTTACCATCATTATTAAGATTTTATATATTTATTTCACGAGATAATATAGTAGTCAAGGTAGTCAGAATAGATTAATCCCTATATGCGCTATTATCCCGAATGAAGTATCGATTCTTTTAAAAATAAAATTTTGATGAAAAATTAAAAATATTTATTTTATTTATATGTTACCTAAAGCCAAATTATGGTCTATGGTTGCACTTTTTGAAAAAAAGGGGGTGTTGGATTTGAGCCTGCTACAATAGGGGTCTATGGTTACATTTTTTGAAATTTTGGTAACAGCTCTCAATGTGTAACAATAGAGTACCTATAGTTACATTTTCTATTTCTATGGTAACAAGTTGAAAGTGTAACCACAGTTGTGTTGCAACATACCTTATCCTTTAGTAACACCAAAAATATGTTGGAATAGACTCTTTATAACACAATATTTACTATTATAACACTCAATTCAATCTTTTGGTAACATTTTTATATTTTATTGTAACATTCTTTTTTAAAACTCTGGTATTTATTGTAACACTTTTTCCATTTTTTACTAACATAAATATATCAATCGATCGATCACACTTGGAATACTAAAGACTTAAATACATTTAATTAAAAGCTCAAATAACGTTTAAATTCAACACAATACAAAGTTCCTTCATGCGGCTGTCATATGGGTGTTTCCTAACTTTGCTAGCTGGACGACATAGTGTCCAATAAAAACTCAATAACATACAATTGGACCACAACATCATACTTTCTCCCTGATGGATTGATCAAAGCTTTTCCTTCTAGAGTTTTGTAGTCTAGAATTTCATCAGCCCAAAGACTCCTTACGAAAGCAGCATTGAGAGCGCTATAAATTGCTGTGACATGGGTGTTTCCTAACTTTGCTAGCTGGACAACATAGTGTCCAACACCGCTTGAATCTGCTATGACAAGAACATTCATCGGTAGCCAGCATAACCATAACAAAAACAAAAATACCGCAGAACAAAGAAGGCATGCTGAGAATTATGTATTTATCCTCCATAAGTTAGTGCAATATAAGTTCATATTATAATTTTAGCTTAAATCTTCCAAACACCTAATATTTTATAGAAATACAAAATTGGAGATCCAAGAAAAGTAAGAGGCCAATCATGCCCTTTATGTCGCCTTTCCAGCATAACTTTGGCATAGTTTTTTTCTGACCAATGAATAAATTATGAGACAGTAACAAGGTAGATCAATAGATTGATATAAATTTCATACCATTTTGAATGCATCGAAAGCCATCTTCCGTATCAGCCTATCTGATGCATACATAATGACCATTTGAACAGCCTAAAAAGTTTATTATAGTTTAAAGAATGTGCTTCAAAATATGATATGTATAAGATATCTGCGGGAAAATATTTGTACATGAATATTGGCACAATTTTATGTTATTAATCTCATTGCAGAACCCTTACTTCGTAACATTACTATTTCATAAGTTTAGTATACTGGTTGAGGGTTTGAGCATCAGTATAGGCTTATATGTGTGAGTGTGTGTGTGTGTTCTGTAATTGACCATCATCAGAAAATAATATATTAACCTGAGAAGGAGAGGAAGCATAAAAATGTGCCTTTTTTACATTGTATGGCTCTTGCCCTGTGGTTGCCCTTCATCTCTACTTCCTGTTGAATTGTTGATTCTTGCTTCCTATATGCGAGTATAGTGGTAGGCTACTAGTCATTTCAATAACACTCATAAACAAAACCAGACAGTTCTTTGGTTTTACCCACAATCTAGGAAAATCAAGGATTAATATTGATTCAATTTACTGGCAAACTGCTAGTACATCTACCTAATACTTAAACTGTAGTTTACCATTTATCGAACTTTTTGATACCATAAATAGATGAGATCTATGTAAAAGCTTTACTTTTCTGCTAATATCAATCACTTTGGTGGCTTCCTAATCTAAACTGGCTCCAAGGTCACAACTGTTAATTTTTTTTTTGATTTTTTTCATCTATTTATCAGTTTTATCATATCATTATATTGACTGTAGAATGTCATGGGTAGAACTTGTGATGTATCATCCTTATCTAGGGAAACACAATTGCACTAGTTAACATTTAAGCCTTTATCTCTGAATATTGTTGGCTTCATACCATCGATATTTATTTATCTCGCATTTACAGAATCATATTACCTGCAAGGAACTTGGACACTAGATTGACTAACGATATACCTACAAGTGTTGCTCCAAGGTTGACATTAGAAAAGCAGATCATAAAATCCTCTTCATCGTCCATACTTTAGTAGAGCAGATATAACAGTTAATCTCAAAAATCACAATACAAAATAAAAGTGTAAAACTCAGTAAAAATGTAGGGCAAAGAGGTAACTACCTTGAAGGACAATGCTGGTTAGCTTGTCAACACCAGCACCTGCTATCAAATTAAGGTATGGTAACTGACAGTACTAAAGATACTGAAACAACTGTAACACCAATGAAAAACATCTTGAAATCGCATGCCCCAAGCAAACAGAAGTAGAAGCCTTTGAACAAAGAAAGAAGTTAAACCAAAAATAAATCATTAATCGCAGAATAAAAAAACATCAACCAAACAGAGGTGATTTGATTGGGGAAAAAAATTATTTGTATATTCACGAGTATTAACCATGATTTGCAAAATGGTTAGGCTAAATAGAGCACGGATCTTTTCGTTGTCTTTCCCCTCATGTTCCAGTACCAGAAATTAAAAGATCAGCATATGGATTTGAATAGACACTGGAACAGCCTTACTGAACAAGATTGTACAATAGTCACCAACAAACTTTACACAGAACGTGTATATGGAACTAGCTATTCCAATCGTTTTACTGAAAAAGTACTCGACATCCGCATCCTCATAATCTTTTTCTGTAGATATGGATTTCAATATTTTGAGTACTCCCGGAATCGTAACTTTTACTTGCTCAAAGTGTCTTCTCTCAATTGTTGTAAAAACTGAAACCAAGAAACACATTCACTCCTCCTGAATTCATATTCCATAAAATTAATCTCATTTACTCAATAGAAGCTCTCACATAACTGATTTTGTGAATTCAACACTTAAACCAATCAAAAGCTTATCATATTCATATTTACTCAATAACAGCTACACATAAGCAACTTTGTTTATTATCAGTGTAGATATTTGAACATGCGAAACAAAGACCATGGACAATGAGAACGCATACACATAGTTATAAACATCGCTTCATTACACAGATAAGTTAACAATATTTATTTAGATCAATAGAGTAGTGAAAGTCTGTAAATAAACTTAAGATTTGACATTCGCATTCTCATTAGTCTCACAGTGGTTTATATCAACACAGTGGTTTAAACCTATCGATAATACTCTCAAAAACATCTAGACACCTCTTTGAGCCACTCAAAAATCGCAGTAGATTCAAGTCCAACAAACTAATCCGCGCCTAAATAATCACTTATTATCGAAAATCAAAATCACGATATATAGATTACAGTGAATTGAGTAAAACCTGATGGATTGAAGTACATGAGATGTATGTATGTATTTCAGAAAGTACTTGGAAAGAAGTGTTCTCAATTTGTGACTTTTCAGGATCTTCCTCAACTGAATCAGTTAAAGTGTTGAGAAATTCGACTAATTCGGATGTGGAGAATGTCGACTGGCTATAGTTTCGAGGGTCGATTGACTCCTTTAATTGAAAATAAATTATACAGAGTTATGAGTTGGAGTGTGTGTGTATGATTGAAGGTGAAGAAGAGACATACTGTGGCTGAAGAAGAGAAGGAAGCTACAACTTGACGGAGGCGAATCGCCAGCGGAGTGTTGAGATTTTCCGATGTGATTGACATGGTTGAAGATTCAGGGTTTAGACCCAATCTCTATAAATATAAACCCTAATCTCCAAGCTCAATGCTCCAGGTTCCGACCCGACTAAGGATCCTAATTAATAAACCCTAATCTCCAACCTCCAAGCTCTAACCATCTAAGAACCCTAATTTTGAACCCTAATCACTGGCGGAGTGTTGAGATGTTGAAGATGAGTGTTGGTTAGTGTTTGAGTGATGTTTAGTAATTTTAATTGAGTGTATTTTATTTTACATTGGGAAAAAAAAGCGGGTCAAATTTTATCTTCCGGGCCGTCCAAATTTTGGTTAAAATTTGGCCAATGTCTAAAATTCTGCCAAAATATTTAGTTATATGGTAACACTAATTATAGTATCAATGCTAACATTTTTTTATGTTACAAAAGCAACTATATAATGTTTTTGGTAACATCTAGTATTCCCTACTGTAACATAAAAAAAATGTTACCTAAAATCGAATTTTTGTGAGCTTAGGTAACATTTTTGCTTGTAACACCAAAAACAATGTTGCTACAGGCCAGATATGGTGTAGTGGTTATAGACCAACCTCTTGTACATCAACAACAACTGACATTAGAGCTCAAAGTGTAGCCATTTTGCTACACGAGCAAATGTATAAAAATAATCTAACCGTTCTGTCTAAGAGTTACCACAAGCAGCTAATCCTTCTTTATAACCATCCACACTGCCATCTCAGGTTTAAATTTGAGTTTGTATAGCTATTTGCAATTGTCAACCTTTTTATCAATAAGTAATTCAAAAACTTTTTTCCAGCTAATATTAGCTTGAAGAGTGGCAAATTCTACACCCAGGACTTCACACAAAGGAGGACATTTATACGCACCATAATATGTTGTGGATTCATAATATGATGTAGGTTCATATAATTTCGATCACTTACTTTAATTTAACTCAGATAATTATAGGTAAAAAAAATTTGGTATTTTTGTGAGAGCCAAATTGTACACAAAATTTTGAACATCAAAACAATTCTTTTTATTAAAATATCTTAGAATACTTAAACTTATACCATTCATGCTATATTTCGATCCATTTTTAAACAAAAGGAAACCATTTATGAAAAAGTGTATTAGGTCCAGAAGTATCATAGAAGGGGGGTTGAATACGATACTCACTAAATTAAAAAATTCTTTTAAATTTTTTCCGAATATAAAATTTAGTGTTCGGTTAGTGGTTCCGTGTTCTTGAGGTGAATAGTGATTGGAACAGTAAAACGAGGAACACAAGATATCCGGGGAAGTATATATTCATATATAAATCCGCGAGGGGTGTTGCGACAGTCTGGTAAATAAATTAACCGGCTACAATCCAAGAACAACAAAGTTCTTAGCTTCTACTAAGATTTACAAATCAAATCCTATAAAATGATCTAGCTTTTATTTGTCTAAGGATTTAATTACCAGATAACGATTATAATGACCCTAAGAATATACAAGAGTTCAACCGGGCATTATAACGTTACTCCGGTGAGAAGTTAAACCGGTATACAATTTTCTTGAGCTTCTCTGTATTTTTCTTTGCTGCTTGTTTTTCATCAGCTCTCGTTTTGGAGAAGAAGTAGAACAACACAAGTGTATTGCATCTGCTTCTGTTGTGTAGACTTATATCAATTAAAATCTACGGTTGAAATTGAGCCATACAAACTAGACCGTCTTTCGTCATAGTCGATTTTATACTTAAACCGACTAAAAATATTAAAAAAAATAATTCGGGCCCATGTTTGGGTGAAGTTTCACTTCTTCCACCTCAAATGAAATTGACCATCTATTCCGACCGTTTAACCCGACCGACACCAGAAGACCTTTTTGCTGGATAAAACCAACAAGAAAAACTGACCACGGCTTCTACCAGGCCCGCAACAGTCACAATCCGTTCAACCAGTGCCATGTGGACCTAAATCGACCATCAAACCCAACTACTGAACCCAACCGACTGTGTTGCAGTTTGTTTTATGTTGCAGTTAATGCTTCCCAATTACCAACAATGCACGTCAGCTAGGCGGGAACATTAATTTAATGAAACCTACCCATATGGTTGGTATTAAATCTATAATTAATATTTGATCTACGTCATTTTCTCTTTTGTTCTTCATTTATTTCTTGAGTTAAATAAGGAAGAAAAGTGGGTGAAAAGTGAATATCTTGATGATAAAAATTAAAGAGGATCTAAAGCTCATTGATAGTAAATTTTATATGTGAAACATTTATTATTACTTGTATTTTGCATGTTTGATCAATTTATAAATATATATGTGTGTTTCTCTATATACATATAACTTGTAAATACATTCTTATTTTGATATTATTACAATATGTATACAATGTTGCTTAATTAAATTATTCATTTCGATTTATGATTAATGATTTGGTGGTATTAAATGAATATTATTTTATTTTTGTGTTATAAGTTAGAAATGAATTATATAATCTATACAAATATTTTTTTCCATTGGTAGATGTCTAATCAAAATCAAGATTGGGTGAAAATATAATTCAAACATCAAACTTTCATTGGACAACACATATTGGGACGGTGTAGAAGATTTTTTTAAATTTTCTCATGGAAATGGGATGGTATCCATAAATATATTATGTCCGTGTAACAAATTTAAAAATGGAACATGGATGACTGATGAAATTATTGAACTTTAGTTGTATCAAAATGGCACTTTAGAAAATTATGAAGTATTGGATAAACATGATGAAAATAAATAAGCTCCTACAAAGAAAAAATGTAAGCGTATTCTGAAAGAGATTAATGTTGAAGAGACTTTTGATTAAAATGCATTGCTACATTATGTTAATGGTGGAAATATTAATATCGATGATGAACAAGCTGTGGATAGTAGTAACGTAGAAGAAACTCTAAACATGTACGCTTCTCAATTTTATACGGATGTGAGAGATTCGGGAGCTCCAATATATCCGGGTAACACAACTTTTACTAGAATGTCATTGAGTCTAGGTTGTTATATTTTAAGACTTCCGCATAATATTTCGAAAATCTTTTGATTTATTACTTTATTTGTTGGTAAAGTTCTTCCGAAGGACCATACTCTACCAAATTCTTATTACCTTATGGAGACAATGATGAAGAATTTAAATTTGGGATGTGAAAAAATTAATGCTTCTGAAAATGACGTATGTTGTACTACGAAGATGATGTGAATAAGATTGTTTGTGACATTTGTGGTAGTGATCGTTATAAAGGTAAAAGAAAAAAATAGAAAGGGTACATCGAAAAAGGTCTTGAGATATTTTCCACTTATCCCCCGTCTACAAATATATTATACATCCGAGCATACGGCTAAACACATGGTAAAAAAAGGGAAAAATTTTGTCCAAAAATTTAAATGTGTATTTTAGACCCCTCATAAATGAATTGAAGTTATTGTGGGTTATAGGAATAGAAAATTTTGATTTATCATTAAAAAAACCATGAGGGCGGAGATTTTATTGACAATTACCGATTTCCCCGGGTTAAGGATGGTTAGTTGATGGCCAACACATGGAAAACTCTCATGTCTAGTTTGTGTTGGAAACATTCAAGATGTTTAATTGAGAAAATGTAGAAAATACAGTTTTTATGGTACAAATCGGTGTTTCTTACCCAATGATGATCCGCTTTGTCTTCCAAGTGCTAAGTTTTTAAAATAAAGGAAGAAGGGTGTTTATTGGTTGGTCAAGTGGTGAGTGTTTATAGACTTTTTGTGAAAATTTACAATTTCCACCACTTGAGAGAATAAATAAAGAGAAGAAAAGTCACAGTTTTGGAGTTGCTCACAATTGGACGCATTATTCAATATTTTCTGATCTACCATATTTTTCATCATTTTCTTTGCAACTTGTATCAATACAATACACACGGAATATAATCTGTTTGATTATATTTTTTACACTATGGTCAACGATATTAAGAAGTAAAAGGATCACACCAAGGGAAAGGGCGATTACATGTTGATGGATGATTTGCCGGAATTGCCGATCCCGGATGGTCAAAAGAAAAAGCCAAAAATGTCTTTCACACTCACAAAAAAATAACACAAACTCATGTGTGCTTGGTCCCGTTCATTGTCACTTCCGGATGGTTATGCATCAAATATAGGCTGTTGTTGCAAATATAATTGTAAGTATTCGGGGTTCAAATCTTATGATGGTCATATTTTCATGTAAAAGTTATTACTGCATGCAATTCATAAGCTTTTACCATCGTACATTATGGAAGCACTTTCTTCCCTATCAAATTTCTTTCATGACATTTGTTCTTTTACCTGAATCCGTGATAATTTAAACATTTTAGAAAAGTCTATATTCGGAGTGATGCTTGTGTTCTAGACATTTTTTCCACCAAGGTTTTTTGATTAAATGGAGTATATGGTACTACATTTCACCGAAGAATGTAGGTTAGGGGGCCTTGGTAATTATCGTTGGATGTATTTTGTTGAGCGAATGATGGGATATATGAAACATAGAGTTCGATTGTGGAACATTATGTAGAATAAGAGATGTTGAATTTTTGTTCAGTTTACTTTGATTTTAAATCCAACATGGTATATAATCAATTATTCTATAACGAAGTTGTGTGTGGGTGACATGAAGATCATAAAAAAGTAAACTATGCCCTATGAAGTTTTATTTATT
Organism: Apium graveolens; assembly: GCF_009905375.1. NCBI lineage: Eukaryota > Viridiplantae > Streptophyta > Magnoliopsida > Apiales > Apiaceae > Apium > Apium graveolens. The sequence goes on along the minus strand of NC_133652.1, from coordinate 282,069,417 downwards.
TTGTGGGATAATATAGCAGTCAAAGCAGTCAGAATACACTATGTCCTATATGCATCCCGAATGAAGTATTGATTATTTTAAATTAAAATTTCGACGATCCATCCATATGGATGTTAGAAACTATCAATTTTAGGGGTGTACCATCATTTTTAGTTTTTTATTTATTTATTTTGTGGGATAATATAGCAGTCAAAGCAGTCATAATACACTATGCCCTATATGCGTCCCGAATGAAGTATTGATTATTTTAAATTAAAATTTCGACGATCCATCCATATGGATGTTAGAAACTATCAATTTTAGGGGTGTACCATCATTGTTAGGATTTTATTTATTTATTTTGTGGGATAATATAGCAGTCAAAGCAGTCATAATACACTATGCCCTATATGTGTCCCGAATGAGGTATTGATTATTTTAAATTAAAATTTCGACGATCCATCCATATGGATGTTAGAAACTATCAATTTTAGGGGTGTACCATCATTTTTAGGATTTTATTTATTTATTTTGTGGGATAATATAGCAGTCAAAGGAGTTAGAATGCACTATGCCCTGTATACGTCCCGAACGAAGTATCGATTCTTTTAAATTAAAATTTCGACGATTCGTCCATACGAATGTTAGAAACTACCAATTTTAGGGGTGTACCATCAATATTAGTATTTTATATATTTATTTCGTGAGATAATATAGGAGTTAAAGCAGTCGGAATAGACTATGCCCTGTATGCGCTACTGTTCTAAATGAAGTATCGATTCTTTTCAATTAAAATTTCAATGATCCGTCCGTACGAATGTTAGAAACTATTGATTTTAGGGGTTTACCATCATTATTATGATTTAATTTATTTATTTTGTGAGATAATATAGCAGTCAAAGCAGTCAGAATAGATTATGCCCTCTAGGCGCTATTGTGTTGAATGAAGTATTGATTCTTTTAAATTAAAATTTCGATGATCCGCCCATAGGGATGTTAGAAACTATCGATATTAGGGGTTTACCATCATTATTAAGATTTTATATATTTATTTCACGAGATAATATAGTAGTCAAAGAAGTCAGAATAGATTAATCCCTATATGCGCTATTATCCCGAATGAAGTATCGATTCTTTTAAAAATAAAATTTTGATGAAAAATTAAAAATATTTATTTTATTTATATGTTACCTAAAGCCAAATTATTGTCTATGGTTGCACTTTTTGAAAAAAAGGGGGTGTTGGATTTGAGCCTGCTACAATACGGGTCTATGGTTACATTTTTTGAAATTTTGGTAACAGCTCTCAATGTGTAATAATAGAGTACCTATAGTTACATTTTCTATTTCTATGGTAACAAGTTGAAAGTGTAACCACAGTTCTGTTGCAACATACCTTATCCTTTAGTAACACCAAAAATATGTTGGAATAGACTCTTTGTAACACAATATTTACTATTATAACACTCAATTCAATCTTTAAAACTCTGGTATTTATTGTAACACTTTTTCCATTTTTTACTAACATAAATATATCAATCGATCGATCACACTTGGAATACTAAAAACTTAAATACATTTAATTAAAAACTCAAATAACGTTTAAATTCAACACAATACAAAGTTACTTCATGCGGCTGTGACATGGGTGTTTCCTAACTTTGCTAGCTGGACGACATAGTGTCCAATACAAACTCAATAACATACAATTGGACCACAACATCATACTTTCTCCCTGATGGATTGATCAAAGCTTTTCCTTCTAGAGTTTTGTAGTCGAGAATTTCATCAGCCCATAGACTCCTTACGAAAGCAGCATTGAGAGCGCTATAAATTGCTGTGACATGGGTGTTTCCTAACTTTGCTAGCTGGACAACATAGTGTCCAACACCGCTTGAATCTGTTGTGACAAGAACATTCATCGGTAGTCAGCATAACCATAACAAAAAGAAAAATACCGCAGAACAAAGAAGGCATGCTGAGAATTATGTATTTATCCTCCATAAGTTAGTGCAATATAAGTTCACATTATAATTTTAGCTTAAATCTTCCGAACACCTAATATTTTATAGAAAAACAAAATTGGAGATCCAAGAAAAGTAAGAGGCCGATCATGCCCTTTATGTCGCCTTTCCAGCATAACTTTGGCATAGTTTTTTTACTGACCAATGAATAAATTGTGAGACAGTAACAAGGTAGATCAATAGATTGATATAAATTTCATACCATTTTGAATGCATCGAAAGCCATCTTCTATATCAGCCTATCTGATGCATACATAATGACCATTTGAACAGCCTAAAAAGTTTATTATAGTTTAAAGAATGTGCTTCAAAATATGATATGTATAAGATATCCGCGGGAAAATATTTGTACATGAATATTGGCACAATTTTATGTTGTTAATCTCATTGCAGAACCCTTACTTCATAACATTACTATTTCATAAGTTTAGTATAGTGGTTGAGGGTTTGAGCATCAGTATAGGCTTATATGTGTGAGTGTGTGTGTGTGTTCTGTAATTGACCATCATCAGAAAATAATATATTAACCTGAGAAGGAGAGGAAGCATAAAAATGTGCCTTTTTTACATTGTATGGCTCTTGCCCTGTGGTTGCCCTTCTTTTCTACTTCCTGTTCAATCGTTGATTCTTGCTTCCTATATGTGAGTATAGTGGTAGGCTACTAGTCATTTCAATAACACTCATAAACAAAACCAAACAGTTCTTTGGTTTTACCCACAATCTAGGAAAATCAAGGATTAATATTGATTCAATTTACTGGCAAACTGCTAGTACATCTACCTAATACTTAAATTGTAGTTTACCATTGATCGAACATTCTGATACCATAAATAGATGAGATCTATGTAAAAGCTTTACTTTTCTGCTAATATCAATCACTTTGGTGGCTTCCTAATCTAAACTGGCTCCAAGGTCATAATTGTTAAATTTTTTTTTGATTTTTTTCATCTATTTATCAGTTTTATCATATCATTATATTGACTGTAGAATGTCATGGGTAGAACTTGTGATGTATCGTCCTTATCTAGGGAAACACAATTGCACTAGTTAACATTTAAGCCTTTATCTCTAGTTTTGTTTCCACCTTTTGATTTTCCTTTAAAATTCAACCTAAACTTCTTGTACTATAGTCCACTGAAATGAAATATTGTTGGCTTCATACCATCGATATTTATTTATCTCGCATTTACAGAATCATATTACCTGCAAGGAACTTGGACACTAGATTGACTAACGATATACCTACAAGTGTTGCTCCAAGGTTGACATTAGAAAAGCAGATCATAAAATCCTCTTCATCGTCCATACTTTAGTAGAGCAGATAAAACAGTTAATCTCAAAAATCACAATACAAAATAAAAGTGTAAAACTCAGTAAAAATGTAGGGCAAAGAGGTAACTACCTTGAAGGACAATGCTGGTTAGCTTGTCAACACCATCACCTGCTATCAAATTAAGGTATGGAAACTGACATTACTAAAGATATTGAAACAACTGTAACACAAATGAAAAACATCATGAAATCGCATGCCCCAAGCAAACAGATGTAGAAGCCTTTGAACAAAGAAAGAAGTTAAACCAAAAATAAATCATTAATCGCAGCATAAAAAAACATCAACCATGATTTGCAAAATGGTTGGGCCTAATAGAGCACGGATCTTTTCTTTGTCTTTCCCCTCATGTTCCAGTACCAGAAATTAAAAGATCAGCATATGGATTTGAATAGACACTGGAACAGCCTTACTGAACAAGATTGTACAATAGTCACTAACAAACTTTACACAGATCGTGTATATGGAACTAGCTATTCCAATCGTTTTACTGAAAAATTACTCGACATCCGCATCCTCATAATCTTTTTTTGTAGATATGGATTTCAATATTTTGAGTACTCCCGGAACCGCAACTTTTACTTGCTCAAAGTGTCTTCTCGCAATTATTGTAAAAACTGAAACCAAAAACCACATTCACTCCTCCAGAATTCATATTCCATAAAATTAAGCTCATTTACTCAATAGAAGCTCTCACATAACTGATTTTGTGAATTCAACACTTAAACCAATCAAAAGCTTGTCATATTCATATTTACTCAATAACATCTACACATAAGCAACTTTGTTTATTATCAGTGTAGATATTTGAACATGCGGAAAGAAAGACCAAGGACAATAAGAACACATACACATAGTTATAAACATTGCTTCATTACACAGATAAGTTAACAATATTTATTTAGATCAATAGAGTAGTGAAAGTCTGTAAATAAACTTAAGATTTGACATTCGCATTCTCATTAGTTTCACAGTGGTTTATATTAACACAGTGGTTTAAACCTATCGATAATACTCTCACAAACATCTAGACACCTCTTTGAGCCACTCAAAAATCGCAGTAGATTCAAGTCCAACAAACTAATCCGCGCCTAAATAATCACTTATTATCGAAAATCAAAATCACGATATATAGATTCCAGTGAATTGAGTAAAACTTGATGGATTGAAGTACGTGAGATGTATGTATGTATTTCAGAAAGTACTTGGAAAGAAGTGTTCTCAATTTGTGACTTTTCAGGATCTTCCTCAACTGAATCAGATAAAGTGTTGAGAAATTCGACTAATTCGGATGTGGAGAATGTCGATTGGCTAGAGTTTCGAGGGTCGATTGTCTCCTTCAATTGAAAATAAATTATACAGAGTTATGAGTTGGAGTGTGTGTGTGTATGATTAAAGGTGAAGAAGAGACATACTGTGGCTGAAGAAGAGAAGGAAGCTACAACTTGACGGAGGCGAATCGCCGGCGGAGTGTTGAGATTTTCCGATGTGATTGACATGGTTGAAGATTCAGGGTTTAGACCCAATCTCTATAAATATAAACCCTAATCTTCAAGCTCAAAGCTCCAGGTTCCGACCTGACTAAGGATCCTAATTAATAAACCCTACTCTCCAACCTCCAAGCTCTAACCATCTAAGAACCCTAATTTTGAACCCCAATCACTGGCGGAGTGTTGAGATGTTGAAGATGAGTGTTGGTTAGTGTTTGAGTGATGTTTAGTAATTTTAAGTGAGTGTATTTTATTTTACATTGGGAAAAAAAGCGGGTCAAATTTTATCTTCCGGGTCGTCCAAATTTTGGTTAAAATTTGGCCAATGTCTAAAATTCTGCCAAAATATTTAGTTATATGGTAACACTAATTATAGTATCAATGCTAACATTTTTTTATGTTACAAAAGCAATTATATAATGTTTTTGGTAACATCTAGTATTCCCTATTGTAACATAAAAAAAATGTTACCTAAAATCAAATTTTTGTGAGCTTAGGTAACATTTTTGCTTGTAACACCAAAAACAATGTTGCTACAGGCCAGATATGGTGTAGTGGTTATAGACCAACCTCTTGTACATCAACAACAACTGACATTAGAGCTCAAAGTGTAGCCATTTTGCTACACGATCAAATGTATAAAAATAATCTAACCTTTCTGTCTAAGAGTTACCACAAGCAGCTAATCCTTCTTTATAACCATCCACACTGCCATCTCAGGTTTAAATTTGAGTTTGTATAGCTATTTGCAATTGTCAACCTTTTTATCAATAAGTAATTCAAAAACTTTTTTCCAGCTAATATTAGCTTGAAGAGCGGCAAATTCTACACCCAGGACTTCATACGAAGGAGGACATTTATACGCACCATAATATGTTGTGGATTCATAATATGATGTAGGTTCATATAATTTCGGTCACTTACTTTAATTTAACTCAGATAATTATAGTTAAAAAAATTTTGGTATTTTTGTGAGAGCCAAATTGTACACAAAATTTTGAACATCAAAACAATTCTTTTTATTAAAATATCTTAGAATACTTAAACTTATACCATTCATGCTATATTTCGATTCATTTTCAAACAAAAGGAACCCATTTATGAAAAAGTATATTAGGTCCGGAAGTATCATAGAAGGGGGGTTGAATACGATACTCACTAAATTAAAAAATTCTTTTAAATTTTTTCCGAATATAAAATTTAGTGTTCGGTTAGTGGTTCCGTGTTCTTGAGGTGAATAGTGATTGGAACAGTAAAACGAGGAACACAAGATATCTGGGGAAGTATATATTCATATATAAATCCGCGAGGGGTGTTGCGACAGTCTGGTAAATAAATTAACCGGCTACAATCCAAGAACAACAAAGTTCCTAGCTTCTACTAAGATTTACAAATCAAATCCTATAAAATGATCTAGCTTTTATTTGTCTAAGGATTTAATTACCAGATAACGATTATAATGACCCTAAGAATATACAAGAGTTCAACCGGGCATTATAACGTTACTCCGGTGAGAAGTTAAACCGGTATATAATTTTCTTGAGCTTCTCTGTATTTTTCTTTGCTGCTTGTTTTTCATCAGCTCTCGTTTTGGAGAAGAAGTAGTACATCACAAGTGTATTGCATATGCTTCTGTTGTGTAGACTTATATCAATTAAAATCTACGGTTGAAATTGAGCCACATAAATTAATTGATTATATCAATAAACTTGTGGCTGAGGAGCTTGGACCTGCTAACCTGCGACGAGTAGGAGTATAACTTGTGACCAGGAGGGGGAGGGAGTATTTCCAATCAAAGCTAACGTGCGACTATTTCGCAAGTTAGTAACATGTGACCTTTTGGTTGCATGGTTTCTTTTGATTTTATCAACTGGGGACCAAGGTATACCTTGGTTTCCTTTGTTTATTTGTTTTGCCCTTTTTTCTTTTTGTTTTTTTTGTATTTGTTTTTGTTTTGTTTTGTTTTGTTTTTCCTTTTTCCTTTTTCTATTATTTATGTTTAAATTGTAACTAAATTAATTTATACAATAAACTTAAATATAACTTATATAAATAAACTAATTTAAATTTATAAAATAAACTTATGTAATATTTATAAAATAAATCATTTTGAGTTTATTAAATAAATTATATTAAATTATAAAATAAACTTATTTAATGTTTATTTAATTTAACAATTAAACTTTGAACTTGGCCAATCCCTCGAGATGTTTAGCTGTATACCCTACGCACCTCTTCTTACTTTAATAGATAAACATTCAATCCAAGTATGTTCCTCAACTTAACAATTATTCTAAAAATAATACCCAGATTCCTTTCACGAGCTGTTTACGCCTAGTGCAACTGGTCTAGTTCACAGACGACTAACTCCGATTCAGGTCTTCGTATTATAGCCTTGATTACATTGTTAAGCTTGCAACAACTTTATCACTCCAGACATTGACTGTTAATAAACATATATACTCTCACTGGAATCCTTTCTGGCACTATAAACAACGTCTTCATTGCTACTACAATCTTGAATACATCATTTACTGTTCTTCACCGATGCTTGAACATATAAATGAACTCGTGTCAGTAAGTCTACCTTCAAGACTAGAGTTGTCTTCTTTAATCTCTATCTATACCCTGTCTTCAATTATTCAGATTCTTATGCTTCGAACACTGTCTATCTTCAATCAATGCTAATACACTGAAATCTTCTGGTAGCACTTATACACTGAATCTTCATCATTTCTGAAGCCCTGAAAGTCTATAACCTTTTTTCTTCACTGAGGCATGAACATATTAATGAGCTTCTTTCAGTGACCTAGTAAACAGACCTCAAGCTTTCTTCTAATCTTTTGATTATTTGCTTTTTCCTTGTCTTCATTTTCTCTGATTTCTTGTATAAACATATTATTATGAACCCGTCATGTTCTAGTGTTGTTCTCATATTGAGTTATCACGTAACTGTTCATACAGCTATGCATTCTCACCAATAATCTCCCCCTATTTGATTGTTAAACCACAAAACAAATTAAATAGAGAGGATAACTCAACTAACAACTTGGAAAAAGTAAAGTATCAGGACTTGTAAATAATGCTACTAGTTTTCTGGATCAAATACCGCATTTCCAGAATCTCTTCCAGATAACACTTCTCAGTCTTGAAGTAATCATCAGCAGCTTCTTTTGTACAACCACATTTTCTATTGAGAAGCGCAGATCTCTCTTGCTTCTCCCCTTATGAAAGAACAATGATGAACCGAATCCACTTCTTCGGATCACTAGGAAATCACCTTCGTGTTTACCATATCTCCCGTGCAATAGGATCCGTAGTTACAAAAACAACAATGGTGTGTTGTAGTGTACATGCGCTTTACTTTTTCCTCCTCCATGCTATTTCTCCCCCTTAGTTGAGGTATCCTCCAAACTATTATATAAGCTTTTTTCTCCCCCTTAGAGAAAAAATTTATGTTGTTGTCTGATGGAGTTCTCATATTTTACTTGGTTGGAAAAGAAATGGCTTCAGAATGCTGCAGAAATGGCTTCACTATTGATCATCATGTCCCTTTGAATGCTGCATAAATGGCTTCACTATTGATCATCATGTTCATCACTCTACCCAACTCCTTATAGCTCCCAAATATGAGATCACCAATTGTTACCAATTGTTATATCCCAAACTTGTTAGGTCCCGAAGTATTCTAATCCAATCTATAAATGTTAGGTCCCTAAGAGTTAGGTTCCAATCATAAACAAATTTGAGACCCGAAGTATCAAGAACCATGTTGAAGGATAGGGAATGAGATATGGTATTTCTCTTTCTTCGTCACTGTGAGTGTGTGATTCTATTTTGTGTACCTCAAATGTGTTTCACCCTTCTCTCCACTCGTGTTTACACTCATTCTCACAAGTGTATCACTCATCTCATAGCTCTAAAATCCAGTTGTACCTACAAACAAAATCACCTTACCCATCCTTAAGGAGGTCACAGGTGGTGCAATGGGATTTCGCAAATCACCATCGTTGTTAGACTCGTCAGATTTATTTGAGTCATAATCTACAAGTTGTTATTTTCCCTTTTAGGGTTCCAGATTTGAACTTTGGGAAGGTAAATAATGATCCAAATAATTTAGCATAAAGATCAAAGTTTCCTTCTAATGTTTGTGAATATATTTCCTTGTGACTCATCAAGTAAATATGAATCATTGTCAATAAGGTGCCGATCTGCACCTATGTTAGATCCACTATCCACAGATGCATCCAGTGGATTTAAGCCTGGGGAGGTCGACACTGACCACTGACATATGGCTATTGGATAAGTATCCTCTCCTAAAACCTGTAAAGGCAATTGGTCCATTAAAGAACCTTGAATAATCGAATCGGACCGTAAAATGGTCGAAACTCTTGTTTCCTTCAACTCATCCTTTATGTGTGTAACCTACCCTTGTGCATCAAGAATTGTTTATATTTGAGGTGGTGACACTACATCGGATACCCTGGCCGATAGGTGAATTTCAATAGATGCACCATGTTGAGAGGATGAATCTAGTAACTATTTTTGTGCCTTTTCAGCCTTTACATCCTTTTGCGAAGATGCATGGCGGCTAGAAATTGCCCCGGTTTTAATATATCTCAACTTTGTAGGAGACAGAACTGCTAGGTTGACTTCAGAACCTTCCTTATGTGGTGCACTAAGGCACTTTCTCCCTCACGCTCATTCATACTTCATTTTAGGGGTAAGAGAGTGTGGGTTGGTTCTGTTTCTGTGTTAGTCTTTACAGTCTGGGATAGAAGTTGTGGGATTTCAACCTCATGACTATCAATGAAAGAAGGCCATTGAAGGCTAGACCTATATCACATAACATATGGCAATATAAAGATAAAATGCACTTAATATCTATAATGAATGAAAATTATGCATTTAATAGTTTGAGAGAAATGATGTACAATAGTGATTTTGCAAAGATTTACTAATATAAAAAGAAGTTTGATTTTCTCCTAAAACTGTTCGATTATATAAGTCTGTTTTTATGCCTAAAAAGATAAATGATTTGATAAGACACAGACTGATGACCTAGCAGTATAAGAAAAGAAAGAAAGATTTTATCTTTTAATATGAATGAATTTTTGTAAAAGTATTGATCAATTAGGGTAAAGTCTAAAAAATTCGCATTCATGCCAAAAGCTCGATAACCTATTTTTATAAATAATTATTACCAACAACATTTATTATTGATAAAAAATCTTAATAAGAATGGCTCATATAGTGAATCTGCCATATATAGAAACTCATATAAATTCACTAGAATTTAAAATCCCACAATTATCTGCAACAAAATATTAACAATATATCATTGACTGATACATGTCAAGTACTTTAGATAACAATAATTATGTTGCACCTTATTTTAATATAATTGAAATCATGAAACTCATTTGACATGGAATTGTTTAACATCATAATTCAAACGTATTAGAATAAAATATCAATAAATTAAATACCAATTATCTATCAAATAGACATTAGCATTTAATTTCGTATTCTATACAATTGTTAAATCCTAACAACTGTAATATCTCAGACAATATTTGTTCGATAAAAAAGCAACATTTACCAACATTGTCTTATTTGCAATCTTAGAAAAATATTTTAAGTTCCATATAATTTGATTCACTCAGTATTGTATCTATTATCAAAGTGTTAAGGAATTTACAAATAAGTATAAAAATTATTTTAAGTTGACATCATATGGTTACTTCTAATAAAGAATCAAACACTGTAACCATAGTTGTACTTCAAGAAAGATTTTTACATTTTTTATATTAGTATAAGTGAGTGAGGATAAGCATTGTTTACTGAGAGGAGTTTAAGTAATTCGACAAATACTAATACTTCACAATTAGTTCGTACTTCAAATCTTAACTAAATATCATTAACTGATATAAGTCAAAAAATTAGCATACAACTAATCATGCTACAATCATGATTCTGATTTCAGTGAATTCTTGAGATGCAAACATTTCTAAATTCACTAAAATCAAAATCTCATAATTAACTTATAACACATAAGTTACAATCAATATACTAGATATTAATTGTTGACACATTTAGTTATAATCAATCCTGTTGCTTATTTATTTTAAATTAGTTTGAATTATGGAGCAAATAAAATCATTGAATTGCTTCAATTTCCATAATCCAAACTACCCATGATAAATATAAAGTTAATAAATACTGAATATCTATGAGTTAGATACTTGCACTTAAATATTTATAAATATCCTTGAATAATAACCTTATGATATATGACTAATATACATGGCAATAACTCTCTGGATAATTAGAAATTTTGGAAATACTCTCTAAGCATATAAAATATTGAGAGTTTTATACACATAACTTAGAAAAGACTTCGACTTTCAATATTAGTGATTTTAGAAATAATCACTGATTACTTAGAACAAAAATTCTAAATAATATCACTAATACTAAAAGTACCACAATTATTCGTACAAGATACAAATAACTATATTATATATTATTATAAATATAATTTAAATTATGAGACCAATATGGAATGGAATTGTCTACCATCATAATTTAAATCAATTAAAATAATATTCAACCTTAATACTATAATACTTAACTACCACAAATGTATATGACATTGTAATCATGATAATCAGGATATTAGCACTAAGTACGATGTATTGGATTACTGATAAATTCACAAGTCCTTTAAATATGAAAGATTTAATACTTGTGAACTTATATTATGAATTCCTTATAGATGGGATTTCCAACTAATGTGCAATGAATGGTATCCCACATTTACAAACCACACCTGAAAGATTAATTTGAACAAGTGATTTAATAAATGTTTCTGCAAGTGACTCTTTGACTAAAAGACATGCTCTAGAAATAAATGATACCTGGTATAAAGGTACCTTGTCATAGAGTGTTCCACAGAGTTGTTGGATTTGAAGTTATTTCTTATCATAATAAGAAATCATTCTTCTTGTACGAAGTTGACAGCTTCGTGAGATGCTTCTACTGTCACTTAATTTGACAGCTTCAGAGATGCTTCTCCTGCCTTTCTTACAACCTGTGTAATTTATATCTATGTAGCCAAACATGTTAAACACAATATATTTAGGGTACTTTACTCCAAGAGTTGATAGTCCCTTAAGATATCTTATAATCTTGATAATAGCTATAAGATTGGATTCTCTAGGATTCACTTGGAACCTTGCATTTTGGCATCTTGAGAACATTATATGTTGTCTATTAGCATTTTAGTAAAAGAGTGAGCTTGTCATACCTCTATAGCTTGTCATTTTACCTGAGTTACACTGATCAAGCTTTAGTGGTTCATGTTTGTAAGTATTCTTGGCATTTTCAAATCTTCCAAATTCTACATCTTCAGAAGATCCTTAACTTGTATTGCCATCATTCATTTCGTTTACTTGAGCTTCTAAAAGAAATATTCTTTTGGCATGCTTGTAGTAATTCCAAATAGAATTGTAACCTTTCCAACACGCTCCTCCATACCTACTCTGTAATTACATAGAAAATAATCGTGCACAAGTTTTTGTTAGTAGACCAACATATAACATTATCATTATATCACTACACATATATAACATTATTTTTGTGACTAGTGATAAGAGAGTTATTAATATGATGACTATATTAGTTCATATTATATTTTAACTTCAGTTAGAGAGTCATACCATATCCTTGATGATTTCTTGAGTAAGATACCATTTCATACCATCCTGAAGTGAGCTTGTGAAGAAGAGATATACAAATTCTAATAGATCTGCAACTGCAAAGTTGGTATTTGGTTTGGATACCAACTTCCCTATAATCTGCTTATTGACTGATTGAGTTCATCTTGCTTTGCAATCACCCAATCAATCCGGATCTATCAGAGCTTCTGTAACTTTCTTAGTTTCGTCTTCAGATAAAAAACTAGAGAAATAATCATCCAGTATCTCTGCTAATCATTACTCCACCATCCGGATCACCTAAAAACTAGACTCTAGGAATAATATTGACATCAAACCCTTTGTCTCAGCAGATATGTTCTTGTAGTGTCCTCTTGATTTTCAATATGATGTTGTGTCTGACTAGTTGATCATTCTTTTGCTCCCCTTAAGCTATTACTGGGATTTCCTGAAAATCCTTACGCTTGCTGACTGACTTCATTGAAATAATGAGTTATGTTATACACTGCCATTCCATTGCTTGGGTTTGAATCATCAATGTCATTAATTTCTCCTGTAACAGCTTGGAGCATGGAGGTGTTGAACTGTACACTTAGATTGTCTATCACCTTCTGTTGATCAACCATAAATGCCCTGTAGGTTGTATAGTCCACTGAGTAGCCATGGGAAATATTCTAACTAGTCTCAGCTGCAAATGCCAAGATCTTCAAATAACTGAAAACATTTAATTGTTTGCTTCTATAGAACATTCTCTCCAAACACTTTTAGGTTATCCAGTGTTTGCTTCTATTGGCCATTAACTCATTAATGGTCTTCATGTATACATCCTAATCAAGGCTTGATCTTACTTGTTGCAAACTGTATTGACTGCTTCAGCCCTTTGGAATTGAGAAAGTCTTGATTAGCTTGACATTGTCCTTGTTGCTTTAATCAAGTTTCGGTTCTTCCCTTATACCACTCCATCTTGACACAGTGCTCCCAGTGCTGAATTATCTCATAAAATTCTTGATGTTACATATATTAATCAGAACTGCATCTTTAATCAGTCTCATTATCTGACACAAAATCATTTCTTTTACAGTTACTTCCAACTTGATTTTCTGATATAATCAATCACCATTTGTGATGTAGTGTCTTGAGAATGTACGAGCAATAACTTTTTGTTAAGAGTAGTCATCAATCATCACTAAGGTATATATTTAGTTTGATGTGATGTTCTCCTTGACTCCTCTTTCTAACATGCCTCACATATATTTCATCTTTCTGAATTCTAGATGAGGCAGTCCTCTCACTAAACCCTTTTTACAAAAGAGTTCCTTTTATTGATGTTCAAGGGGGAGAGCTTCCAATGCCATAGCTAAATTTTTGTCAGATGAAGCTTTACAGTAGAAATCATTGACTTCACATTTCTTGAGATTCCAGTTTAGCAACGAGCATATCTTTTCCTTACTCTAAGAAGAGCAAGCTTCTCAACCTTCTTGCTTCAGATGAGGCACTAATCATTCATTGAATTGATATTATGCCCTTTGATGACGAACTGTCTGATAAGAGGATTTATCCCTTGATTCTCCAGCAAGAAAGATGCTTGAACTGTTATCAGTGACTCCAATGATTAGTTGTTATCAGTGATAGCAATTGTTGAGTCCATGATGACATCCCTTTTTCTTTATATCTTTGTCCCGTAATAAAAACTTTGATGTCATCTCCAAAGATTATTGACGTGATAGATTTTGTCAACCACATTTGATTGTAAGGCTCTTTCTCTAATCATATGCCTTGAGTATGAATTGCCAAGAATACATATAAATCAATTAACCTGTTATGTCATGCACTCATGAATGGATTAACAGTTCTTGGTACCCAACTTATCAGTTTCGGTCCAGTTGGATTAGAGATTTTACTATAAACAGAGATAACAACAGCTGCAACCTTATCATAGATATTCTTATCTTTGACTGACCATTTTCTCCATTATAATACCATTGACAGATTTATCTCTAGGCTAGGGGAAAAATGGTTCCAACCTTACATAAGGAGGAATAGCAGTCTTTGCCATATTTTAATCCTAGACATGCTTTTTCTACAATTAATGCAAGTACTAAGAGATGTATTCATGGCATATAAATAAACAAACATTGAATTAACAGTACATTGCATTCATTCAGAAATATTACACATAAGAATTAAGCAAGATAGGCATGATATGGAACAAATAGAATTAACAAATAAATCATTAATTCTATCAAGTCCAATCCTGTTAATATATCTCATCTAGCTTTCTCAATCTAATTATAAACTAACATATGTTAACAAACAATTCAAAATAAATGAGAAAATCATATTATAATAGGATCCAGAGAGTAAGCATAAACAAAGGTCTTATATGCTGAAAAACATATATCTCACTAAAGTAAATAATCAGGTTCAACAAATATTCAAACACATATTTAAGACCATCTAAAGTAACATGCACAAGTTAAACATCAATACTAGTTAGCAGAAAATAATCTAGTGAATTAGTTCAGCATTATCTATGTGTGATGCTATCATGCTTGTGCGAGCGTTAAACATTTAAACACTATGATCTTAACATGCATTGAATATTTAAAACAAAATATTGTAGTGGTTCATGAATTTGAAACCTGAGATATGTGAGTTGGACCATCTTCAGAGATTGTTATGAAAGCAAGATATTCAAGATCATCCTTGTCGTCATCTGATCCATCCTAACTCTTTTACATTCACTATAAGTTTTGACTAGCAGTTTCCCTAAGAAAACATTCCACCTTTCTCACAACTCTTCAACTGAATCCCTACTCGTACTTGTTTGTTATGCTTCTTGTTCTGTTGTACCAAAACCCCAGATAGTTACTTGAACATATTGCTTGTCAGAACTGTAACTATCAAATGTTGTTTATGTCCCAATCTCAGTCCTGTAATCACCTCTTGAACTGAATTTATAAAACTCTCTGCTTCAGAATAGATTGGCTTGATCCTTGGATATAGCTTATGTACTCCTTGTGAATCTGATGCTACTAAACTGCCCTGACATGTGAAACACTGCCCTGACATCCAGTCCCTCAAGTACTTCTACCTAAGCCTCCTCTGATTCAGCTATTAGTAACTCTTATATTCTATCCCGAGGTTCCAATTTTAATGCATGTAACTCAGATATTTGTAAGTCCCCACTATTCTCTCTGACGTCCACAATTCCTGCCTATATGATCTCATTGATTCCCGGATCAATGTAGCATTGGTACAAACAACTGTGCGACCATCAATTTGCAACCTACGGCTTTTGTTTTTATCTCTGTATCTTGCGACCATATATCCTAACCTAGGACCAGATCTTGTATTAACACTAACCTGCGACCGCAAAAATGTCTTGACTAAAATTACTAAATGGCGACACTAGCCAACTGGTCACTTTGATTGTCCTGCGCATGAGTTGCTGCAGGCGCGTGAACAAGTTTTGTGGCAGGTTACAAACCGCGCGTGTTGGCTGCTAATTGCTATTTGATCATTGACTGCGGTGCGTGTAATCTACCAAGAAACCAGCCTCGTGAATTCAAACAGATAAGTTGTTGTTTGATTGTTTTTTTTGTTTGTGTACACAATCAACAAAATGGCAGATAAGCTGCTATTGCAAATAAATAAACCGAGGTGATCACAAAACTGGCAGCTAATAGTCTAAATTGCTGAAGTGAACAAACAACAAAATGGCACCTAATAAGAACCCAAGGCTGCCAAATGAAAATTCAGAAAACAAACTTTGTTTACAAAATGGCAGCCTACAAATAAACTAATTTAGATTAAAAAATTTTATTTACCAAAATTTAAATAGTAAATTAATTTAGTTAAATTTATAAAATAAATTTATTTAAATTATGTTTATAAAATAAACTTATTTAAATTATATTTATAAAATAAATTTGCTAAATCAAATTTATAAAATAAATTTATGTAAATGAAAAATTAATAAAATAAATTAATTTCAGGATCCTGATTTTTGTATCAATCAGCTCTGATACCAATTGTTAGGTCCCGAAGTATCGTAGAAGGGGGGGTTGAATACGATACTCACTAAATTAAAAAAATTCTTTTGAATTTTTCACGGATATAAAATTTACTGTTTGGTTAGTGGTTCCGTGTTCTTAAGGTGAATAGTGATTGGAACAGCAAAACGATGAACACACGATATTCGGGGAAATATATATTCATATATAAATACGTGAGGAATATTGCTACACTCCGATAAATAAATTAAACAGCTACAATCTAAGAACAATAAAGTCTCTGTCCTCTACAAAGATTTATAAATCAAATCCTATACAATTATCCAGGTTTTGTTTGTCTAAGGATTTAATTATCGGGTAATGATTATAATGTCCCTAAGAATATACAAGAGTTAAACCGGGTATTATAATGTCACTCCAGTGAGAAGTTAAATGGGTATACAATTTGCTAGAGCTTCTCTGTATTTTCTTTGCTGCATATTTTTCATGAGCTCTCATTTTAGAGAAGAAGATGATCAACACAAGTGTATTGCATCTGCTTCTGTTCTGTAGACTTATATAAGGTCAAATGTATGGCTGAAATTGAACCACATAAATTAATTGATTGTATCAATAAACCTGTGGCCGAGGAGCTTGGACGTGCTAACCTGCGACGAGTAGGAGTATAACCTGCAACCAAGAGGGGGAGGGGGAGGGGGTATTTGCCAATCAAAAGCTAACCTGCGACCATTTCGCAAGTTAGTAACGTGGGACCTTTTGGTTGCATGGTTTCTTTTGATTTTATCAACTAGCGAGCAAGGTAATCCTTGGTTTCCTTTGTTTATTTATTTTGCCTTTTTTTCTTTTTCTTTTCTTTTTTTTTTCTTTTGTTTTCTTTTTCCTTTTTCTATTATTTAAGTTTAAATTGTACCTAAATTAATTTATACAATTAACTTAAATATAACTTATTTAAATAAACTAATTTAGATTTATAAAATAAACTTATTTAAAGTTTATAAAATAAATCATATTAAGTTTATTAATTAAATTATATTAAAGTCAATTAAATAAATTTATTTAATTTAACAATTAAACTTTAAACTTGGCTAATCCCTCCAGCTGTTTAGCTGTATACCCTGCACACCTCTTCCCGTACTTTAATAGATAACCTTCAATCCAAGTATGTTCCTCAACTTAACAATTCTTCTAAAAATAATACCCAAATTCCTTTCACGAGTTGTTGACACCTAGTGCAAGTCATCTGGTTCACAGACAACTAACTCCGATTCAGGTCTTCGAATTATATCCTTGTTTACATTATCAAGCTTGCAACAACTTTATCACTTCAGACACTGACTATCAATAAACAAATTTACTTTTGCTGGAATCCTTTATGACACTATAGACAACGTCTTCAATTCTACAACAATCTTGAATACTTACTGCAGTTGTCTTCTTTAACCTCTGTCTATTACACTCTCTTCAATTTTTCAGATTCCTATGCTTCGTACACTATCTATCTTCTGGTAGCACTTATACACTAAATCTTTATCATTTCTGAAACCCTGAAAGTCTTTAACCTTTATTCTTCACTGAGGCATGAACATATTAATGAGCTTCTTTCTGTGACCTGTAAATAGGTCTCAAGCTTTCTTCTAATCTTTTGATTCTTTATATTTGCCTTGTATTCTTTTCTCCTGATTTCTTGTGTATACGTAGTATTATTAAGTTGTCCTGTTCTAGTGTTGTTCTCATGTTGAGTTATCACATAACTGTTCATACAACTACGCAGTCTCACCAACAAAGTGGGGGGAGTTTATCTCGTGTATTAAAAGTGAATTAGATTTATAACCAGATTATTATAACATATCAGATAAAGGAGAGAGCAATTTATACTAATTAAATGCATACTTCATCATGCACACATCCTATGATTTTGAGGAATATTTAATGTCCTAGGCATACTTTACCATCCTTACCGAAGAAGTACTCAAGAACGTCACCATTATCCACTATTATCGAACCTGAAACTTTAAGTTCATAACGAACCTGACACGTGTGTATTTTGAGTACCCATCAAGTTCATCACTTCCTTAACTACGGAATACTAAAATGTGTAACTAACTTTCATTCTAGAACACAACTGGCTCTTTATTTCATTAATATACCCCAGCAAATGAAAAATATTTCAAGGGAATATACTAAAATATTATATCTTAAAAAATGTGGTAATAGAAAATTGAAATTAAATTTATATATAAGGCTAAATAAATATTTGTATTTTTTGTGTCCAATATTTTGCATGGGCTCGATTTAAGGCCCGTAAGAAGATTGAGCCCTAGTGAGATGGATTAGGAGATGGGTAGGTGCAAGTTTGGCCCAATGATTGATGGTTTTGGAGGTACTGACACTAAGGTAAAATGTACCATGTCAAGTTACAGCTTGTATGAGAGGTTTTTCTAGCTTTATGAAACTACAGGCCACCAGCGGAAGTTAAAGCTAACTAGCACAGGTTCAACTGGATTTTGGGCAGGCAGAAATGGTTGTGGAAGGTGTTGTTACCCAGCAGGTGAAGCATTGGTTATGTAGGTGAGGTGCTGGAAGAACACTGTAAGCTGATCAGGCTGGAGAGGTACTGGAATAGGCGTACAAGCACACCTTTTGGACAAAATTAGTATTTAACAAGGACTATACCTCCTAAATCAAGGAGAATGGACTATATCCTCAAGGAGTGGCTTTCTAATGCATTTCTACCACTAAAAACATGGTGATAACTCCTAATTAAAGGATATATACCATATTTATTGGATAATTACGACTAACTATGGATTAATCAAGTTTTGAGAGTTCCGTTGGCGCTAGGACACTAGACGCTCACTTGGAAGTGGTTAGATAAACTTTGGACACATGGAATAGCTTATCAAATTATGGCTTTCTCATCAAGTAAAGGAGTCCTAAACCTAAGAAGTACATGGGACTTGATTTCTCTAAATATAGGATATGTAGGCATTTTAGAAAGGTTAGAAAATATTGATTCTTACTTTATTCTACAAGAATCACATAGAAAGTGGAGCAATAGGCATCTATGGGCATCTCCCTTGGCCGTGAAGGACTTATTCAGCCTCCCAGACCCAAAAATCTTACAAAATCAGTCCCAAAAATGTCACATCTCTCCACCAACTCTGGAAGGAGAACCTGGAACTGCAATAGCGATGCAGAAGCATGAAATGAACAGTTGCGTTCTATTATCGGGAAACCAAGGACAAAATCAGTTATTCTGATGATATTTACTCATGGTGTTATTACCAAATTCTCTCACAATATTTTTGGTTCAAGAAGGTGGGGCTCATCATCATCTTTAGAGAGGAAAGATGTCCGACGATGGTCGTACATTGAAGAACAATGATGGTAATTTTGTAAATTAGCCCATGAATGGTGTTTCAACAAAGGATTTCGTGAATCAAGATGACATACGTGAATGAGAATCAATTTCTCAAGAAGGTATGCCCAAAAAGATGAAGAAATGAAAGAGAAACTATGGCAGTTTTGTGAAAATCGTAAAACACGTAAAGTGAACTTATGGTTATGAAATGCTTAGTTTTGGTCTTGATAAATGGTTGAAAAGAAGGTGTTCTCACGTTGATTCTGATATGAAATAGCCAGAAAATTAGTTCTAATAGGGTTCAGATTCATGAATGTGAACCAGGTACATATTCGGGTGTGTGATGGTTCAGGCACCTAAAGACCCCTTCAATATGGAATTGTAGTGTATTTGACAAACATGCGCGAAGCTAAACCTAAATTTGTTGATCGAAGTAAAAGGTCATTTGGATGTGTTCGTATGGGCATCAGATAGGAGGTTAAACCTTAACATGCTACTGTAAAAAGGCATTTGGAGAGTTTCCAGGAGAGAGGTGCAGGAGTCTGGGACAAAAGGAACCTCAATCTGAAAGTTACCACACATCAGAAGGTTCTCGATGCCCAAGGGAGAACCTCACCTTGAAGGTTCAACTGCTAAGAGGTTAATGACTACAAAAGTTCTCACAATATAAATTTTGGAAGCACCTGAACCTAGAACTGATGGGTGAACCTCCTGATTAGTAAACAGTAGTTGAAGTTGATTGTTGTCAATTGTATGAACCTCCTAATCAATAAACATCAGTAGAAGCTGATAGATGTCAATTGTATAAACCTCCTAGGTGATGAGAAGACCAAGGAAATGGAAAATATGAGGGTTTAAATCTGGTAATTTATGAACACAGCTAAAGCTGATGATGTGAACCTCCTGGATAATGAGTAGCATGTGAACTTGGATGCTACCAAAGAAGCTAATATGAAGATGTGAAACTCATGAGCGAGGAGGAATAGAAGGACCTGGACACATATAAGGATGCAAACCTCTTGGAAGATATAATTCCGGGAGAAGATTCCAAAGGTCAAGAATTTTCAGCTATTAGAGGCATCGAAATGAGGTTCTCATAAAAAAAGGTTTAAAAATTTGAGGTCACCTCAACCAGAGGATTCGAGCAGCTAGGAAGGAGAATCAAAAATTGGAGGTCACCTCAACCGGAGGTGTATACGCTAGACGCTTTTAAAAGCAGAAGGCCTCTAATAGAAGGATCTATGAAAATATTTTTATCTAAGTTTGACTACATAAACCTAGGATGTCCAGTTTCAGAAGTGGTAATTTGGCATAACCTTAGATGAAAACTGATAAATGTTTCTCTTATGGAACCTCTTATTTCCTACAATAAGCATGCTCATATAGGCTTAGAGGTTCATAGTTGAAGTTATTTGTCACTTAATAAATGGTTAAACAGTTGACTCTACCTGGTAAATTGTGAAACAAGACTCCTTTTATATTTAATAACTACAAGGAGTCAAAGATCTCGAAATACCCCAAGAAAGAAATGATGAAAGTTACAAATGACCTCTCGGTCAATGAAGGAAATGTGAAAGGGGTAGCTTCTCCCAAGGAACTGTTAAAAACCTCATATATGAAGGTTTCTAAATGCACCTATATCCAAACAAATGGGCATATAAATGAGGTTCTGGTTCACAAACTTCATAAACTTTTGAAGGATGTAAGGTTCGTATTTCCTCACTGGATCAAGTAAAGTTCTTCTGCTGGAAGGATCGTTGGTGGAACCTCATTACGGGATCAGACAGCTAAACATAGAAAGTTCGGTAACATGGATTACACAGTATTCATTAGAAGGAATATTACATACGGTAGCCTCTTCACCTACCATACCTATTATTTCTTACAATGAGTATGGACACATAATCATAGAGGTTCAGGTGAAGGTTGGTTGAACCTAGATGATGCTTATTTAAGGTTCCTTTTACATTTAATTACTAAAAGGAATCGGGGATAGTGCATGGTGCACTACTCATGACTAAATCTTAAAAGTTCTCGATTTCAAATAAAAACAGATAATTTGAGCAAAATACATTAACTATGACTTGGTTGTACCTTGGATTTGGATTATGGGTGTTTTTTGGTTATATATATAGACTAGAATAGAATGCATATGTGTTGGTTATGGAACAAGACTGGGTCCAGGTTAATCGTAGCGCTTAGTGCAGTTAATGATGATGAAGATTCTAGTTCATATTAGAGCTCTGCTTACAATTCAAGTAAAGGTTTATGTTATAAATATGAGGAAGAACATGTGTGTGCATCTGAATCATTTTAGTATGGGATTAAAGGTATATATGGTGGAAGAGCTAAAGGGTGCAGATTCATGCTAATATTTGGATCTCGCATTGCTTCAGATACATACAAGTGTTAGCAAGTTGTGACCATGGTTGTTCATGCAAGTACGAGGAGGAATAGTGTGCCTTGTCCATAAAGGATGGAGATAAGGTCATACATAAAGAACTTGAAGAGTTTGCACTATAGTTAGAAGTTCAATCCAACTCATAGATGAATCTTGTTGCATGTAATTGGAAGACTTGATGGTACTTCAACAACAAGGTTCGAGCTCACCCTCTAAAAGTTTATTGATATTCTGGATGAATGGTTCAGTTTTACATGAAAGGTCAAGTCATAGAAGCACTTTTACCATATTTGTGTCATAAATGGGCAAGGTTTGAATAGGTACAGGTATGTGAAATTCTACCCCCTTCTATTACATAAGGTTATTTCTATATGAAACGTATGTTGAATGATTGGTTTTAATGTTTAAGATAATTGCATGCTTACGTGCTCAACTAGTTGAACAACTTTCATGAGTAGAGAGGTTTAATACTCTCATAATATTAGATGTAGCTTCACAAAGCTGATATTCTTACAATATATTTTAATTATCTGCTATTTAGCAAACTCTACATGGTTTAGGTTAATTATATGGTTTTTACATGTATCTACATATTAGGGTACGACTGCACACTTGAACCTAGTTCTTCACTATAAGGTTAAATTATATTACATAACTCAGTGGTAGTAGGTGGATATATCCATTAGTCTTATAACTTAAAAATTCTTCAATTTTGAAGAAAATGTAAAATTTAATTGGAAATGGAATAAAAAATTATGCTTGGATTTCTTTATAGGTATAGGGTCATAATTATTTGCATGAATATGGGTATTGAATAGCTTTACATGTATGAGTTTACATATCTTTAAGGGCATGCTTGCTAGAATAAAAAAATTAAAAGATACTAAGATATTTGTTCTTTTGTATTTTATGTAACCGGCTGTGCAAAATTGATAAAGTGCCTAGAAAAATATTTGCACATTCAGTTGCTCATGTGAATCTATATAATAGCGGGTTCACTAAAATCAATATATGATTCATAGGTTCAGTGGCACTCCCAGTTATCTAACATGTTTTGGTGAAGCTCACTTGAGCTTAACAGGTTCAATAACATATAATAATGGATGCAGGTTCATTCACCTTAATACGTGATATGTAGAATTTATATTTGGATAACACCTTGTAGGTCCCCCGGTTCATGCTAATTAATATGGAGATAATATCCCCCAGGTTCACCTTTTTATATCTGTAGCTTGCAACTTCAAGTTTGCTGGTTCACTGATGCTTAGTTTAAGATAAAGCTAACAAATTCTGTCAATGTACTTAATACCTTCTAATATGCTTAAACTTAAATATAGAAGAGGTACAAAATGTCCTCTCGGTTTATTATGAAGTTGGTGCAAATTTTGCTTAAGAACCCATTAGAGGATGAAGCGTGAGCTATGAAGATTCAGGGAAATAATGGAGTAAACAAAAGGCTTTCAGTTAGAATGGACTCGGATTTGCATGTGTAGATGACAAAGGAAATAAACCAGGATGAATAGTTCACATCATTTTAAAAACAAAAGTTGTTGCAAGGAGTAGTTTTTCCCAAGATGTGATTACTGGAAGCTTCATCTATAGAAGATGAAGAAAAAGTCGTACCTGAACGTACATCAAGGATGGCAGGAAATCGTAAAATGACTAGAGGTTCGAGCTAACTCGCAGATATAACTGGTTAATATGAAAAGAAGACTCTAATGATTCTTGATATGAAGTCGTTGTCGGATGTTTCACTTATAAATGATACCACGAAGACCCCTGACTATGATGTAGCTAGTGTATATTTGAACAGGTCATTCCTTAGCAAGTTAGATTTTTGGAAGGATATTGGGCATTCATTCGTGATAAATAGATTCATTGATATTCAGCTAAAGTTGATGGTTTCCACCTAATTATGAGGTTTCCATAATGAAAGAGAAAGTTTCAACATTCCATCACAAGAAGGTCGGATGGTTCGGAGGGCAACTTGGTTTCCTAATATTCTGTCATGGAAGAGCTCGAGTCATGGAAAGGACGTCCCCACCTAAAGCTCAATCAAAAAATAGTTTCGACCTTGGAAGCTGAATGGCATAATATTAACCTTAATTGAAACAGAGAAAGCAGAGATAATTCATACTTTTATGCTTTTACATATAACTTATTGTGATTGTTTTCCATGCACTCAAGGAAATATTAGGAATGATACGAATGGGTTATCATTCGTAGCTGGCATACTTAGATTCAGGATAAAGTTTTCTACTGTTAGTACGCCCGGGGGGTAGTACGAGCACCTCTAGTTGATAGGATAACTTATAAGTAATATTAAAGGGATAGCTTAATAATATGATGGTAATTCAGTTACTTGCATATTATATATAGTCAATTGGAATAACATGTTTGGATATATTGAATTATAACATATTTAATTCGATCGGGACTATTTGAAAATCTCTTAGTTAAGAGGGATGCATGCTGATAAGACTAGTAAGTTGAGTTGGGTAACCTTTCTAAGGAATTATGAGTAAGCTAACTTAGGTTTAATGGTACAAGAAAATATATAGTGTAATTTTAGCTTGAGCTTTGAGCATGCGCTGGCACCTCAAGTAAGAGGTATAGCCCATGGATAGTTATCAAGTTAAAATAGAAATTTGGTAATCTGGAATGTAGGAGATTCGTGATAAACAAGCACATGCTTATATGTTTTGAATAATTTTTTTATGTAAAATGTGTGGTAAATGGTAAATTGGATCTTATTTTTTCCCATAAATAATTATATGTTAAAGAACTGGCGGTTAGTGGGTATACGCAACTCCTATGACAATGTTGTTAAAATGTTAAAATTTAAAAACAATGGATTAAACATAATGAATGGCTTGGATTAGATGATTGTTATTATTCATAATGATTGCACATATGTATGTAATGATATTTGTAAATGTAATCTACTCTATTTCATAAGTGTATATGCATACTGGTATCTCAGACATATAAAACACTGGTGATCATGTTTTCAATTAGATGAGAAGCGAATATCAACTTGGAATTGCTTGACACCCAAAAGGGATTAAATAAATGTTCATAACTTGGAGTTAAAGATAGCTACAGGTGTGGCTTGGAAAATAGCTACGGGTGTAGCTAGGACTATAACTACTAGCATAGCTTGGAATTGAATACAACTACTGGTGTAGCTTGGAATATAGCTACTAGCGTAGCTTGGAATTGGTTATAACTTGTTTGTAACCTGGAATTGGAATCATGTAAGGTGATTTCGATTATAGATGGATATATAATCATATGTGGATTATATGTAAAGAGTACGTGGGAACGTACCTCATTGAATATATGGCTTATGCAATGATAATCTGATAGATTTTCATTTTTGGTAATTATGTTTGGATTCTTGGATATATGACCTATATGAATGCATGTTATAATGGATATGGATGTTATATGGAGGTGTGTCTAGTTACACATACCTCAAATCAAATAATTTAGGTTTGTCAAATAAATGACATGGAAATATAATGGAAATTTGGTAAGAATGTAATTCTTGGATAAGGAGTGATGTACGCGAGAAATTGCGTACCTGGATGGAATGGTGTATGGTTGATATATCAAAAATGGATGTTTTATGTAATGACCGATAAATTTACGATTGTTTTATGATATATTAAATGAGTATTATGTGAATTATGCTATTATAAAATTATGATTGGTCATAAAAGGTTATTTGTTATGTGTTATATGTGTTCTTTGAGATTTGGGTTATTTTCGGCTATTTCATTACGTGTTAAATGGATTTAAATTAAAATTTATACTATCTAGGTTTTCTTTTAATAGCTGATGATTTATATATAATTATTGGCTTTATTTTGCATCATATGGCGTATACCATGTTGATTTTTCGAACATTTAGTTAATTTAGAGTATGTTTTGTTTCGTGAAAAATGATCTTTCCTGGCCCTTACAGGGACATCAAAGTCCACAAAAAATCATATTTTTGTTTTTATAAAATTATGGGACTATCAAATATTCATTATTATTGCATATTTGAATTATTCATAATTTTTGGAAAATTTTGACATAATTTTTGTATTAATTGGATTAAAAATTATACCCCGTTAATTATTATTTTTGGGCAAATTATTTTTATTAAATGATAGAATTAGGCCCTAAATAATTTTGGGGGTATTGTTTTTTTATAACTGTAAATACAATTTAATTTTTATTTTATTACATAAATATCAGAAAATTGTTCTTGAGTGTTCTTGAGAATCGAATCCAAATTTGGTGGTGTTGTGGATCTCAGTAATCAAAGTATGAGTAACCGTTGTGAAGCCCTTGATCTGTTCTATCCATTTCAATCATTAAAATCATCAAACTATTGGTAATTTTTTAATCATAATTTTAGGGTTGATACCCGATGTTGGGGCTTTTTATTCTTGGGGTTATTGAAAGAATTTGATGATAGCAATAGCTTCTTGGTAGGATTCTGAATCAATTCATGTATTTTCTTGCACAAAATGATTACTGGAATAGTAAAGCCGAATTCTTGAAGCTTAGAGTTTTTTTATTTCTGCTGGTTTGATGATTTTGATTATAATATTTAATTGTACGTTTGTAGCTTTATTTTAACATCTGAATCCTTGGTTTTGGTTGAGTGTTGCCCATTATTGGACTTTGGCCGGAAAATCTCGGTTCTTCACCGGCTTCCATGGCTATTTTACCGGATGTGGTCACGGATTAGTCGTTTGTGGTAAATACCGGCATAAATGAACTGTTGGAACGAATTGGAATAGGATTGATATAGAAATCGAGCAAAACGACCCAGCTTCTGGCAAAAATCGAAGCCGCCGGATAAGTTTCCGATGATCGAAATTCTTCTCCACTATCTGGGTTCTTGATAACCTGTTTTGGTTCTTGGTAACCCGCGAGGTGACCCGGATTTGACCCATTTTCAATCTATTTTTCCCCAAAACAAATCCTAAACTCTGTTTGTGGGATTTTGTTTTAAAAATAATTTAAAATTGTAATTTTAAATTCCAAAAAAATTGATTTTAAATTCAAAAAATTAATTTAGTTAATTATTTATTAATTCCAAAAAATTAATTTTCTTTATTAATTCTAAAAAAAATTCAAACTGAATTTAATTATTTATAATTTAATTTAATCGATTATTTATGAATTTAATTAATTGATTAATTCATTTAATTAATTAATTTTATATATAAATAGTTAAATAAAATGTAATTATTTATAATAATTTATAAATAGTTAATTAATATTATTATTAATTGAATTATTCTTATTTTATTCGTATTAAATAGACTGTTCGTCCGTTTAATACGAAACGAGCGTGTAAAGACTCAGAAAAATATCCCGCTTCCATTAAAAATATTTTGAGACATAAAATCTTTTATTTAGAAAGGTCGCTTGAATTTGTTAACGTTTCTGAGTCGCGAAACTATCGAAAACTCATATTTCGACTTGGTTTCACTTTTAAACATACCGAGTCAAATATTTTGACGAACTGAGTTATCTGTTATGTGAAATATGTGATATGTTCCTTATGTGTTTACGTGGTATGTGAATTATGAGTCCCCGTGTCTATTAAACTTTATGTGATTGAAGCTGATCCCTATTTGTTATTGTCGGGTGGGTAGATGATAAGGATAAGCATTTAATAGACAATTATATATTGTCAGTTAATTGAAATAGTATCTTTTATGATAGATGCACCTAGTTCAAGGCATTCAAAGCTAGACAGTGATAGTAAAAGTACAGCTTGATTTTGCGTGGTAATAAAACGATTGGATACAGACTAGAGGTGAAATATAATGATAATTAAAAGTTAGAAAGCGGATCAATTGAGGCAAGTATTCCTAAATTTCTTCAAATATACTGTAAATATTTCTTCCCTATTCTAAATTCAGAATAGTTAAATGCCTTTATATTTTGCTGCAATTACTCTTAATTATGCAAATACCTTTTTTGTTCTGGTTCCTTAGTATGAATTGTGATCTCTTGAGCAAATACCCATTATTTCGGGTATATACAGATGGATATAGATCTGCATTGTATCCTGACTGATCAGCAGAGTATAGTGCATATGTTGGTTCTCGTGTCCAGTCTAATTTATTGTTGATCGCCATTAACGACATTCCTTCTTGGAAAGTTTATGATTATAAAAACAAATAAAGATTTAATTCAAGAGATGAATTAGTGAAACGTTCACTGTTGCTTATTTACTCAACTATTTTAAATAAATAAAAATGTTTTTGAAATCATTTAAAGATTGTTTGTAGAGGTTTCTTTTTTATGATACTTGGAAACCTATTATGATACTTGTTGGGCATTTTTGGCCCACTCTTGCATTGTGAATTCTTATTTCTTTTATTATCAATAAGGATAAAAGTGAATAGCCCTTAATAGACAGCAGAATTGGACAGATCCCAGCTGAAGGAAGTTAGTAAAGAGGTATCAAAATTTTATTTAGTTTTTATAAATTTTAGATGGGTAGATTCTTGTTTCATACCATAACAAGTAAATGATCCGGAATTGAGGGGTTATATGTGTATATTTATTTTAATATGCAGGTTTATATTGTTGAAAGTTGTTTAATAACACCAACTCCTGACCCCGGAATTGGGGATGTTACAGTTGTTATCAGAGCTTCAGGTTATTGGTCCCTGAAATAAGAATATGTAGAAATTAAGATAAGATTGACACTACAAATAAGATAGGAAAGACTTTAAGTAAACTTATATTGAGTTTGAGTTGATTCTGAATAAGATTATCGAATATGATATTGATTACTCATATAAGATATTGTTAAGATAAGTGTGAGGCGAAAATATCGGCGCTATAGATATATTCAATACCTAGATCCTATAGTTATGAGGAGTCGACGGTTTGACAGATAACGGGTAAAATCCCCTGATTTCTATGTGGTTTAAAATGGATGTGGGATTGATTCTTTCAAGAATTGGTAAAATAAGAGACAAATGGGTTTTAGTATGTTCCGGTATAGGATCGTGTAGATGAATTAGAGCTACCAGTTTTGGAGGAACTTTTAACGGTTGGTCCTAGATATTCATATGAGATTTTTTTTTGCTATTGTCAGCCAATTCTCGGGCGCCGCGGAAGGAACGACACTTACCTTAATAGTTATAATGAAGATTAAAAAGAAAATACAACCTCATCTACAGATAGAGCGTTGAATTATGCCAATTGGTTGTAACTATGACATCAGGGACGATAATGAGAATATCAAAGATAGTATCAGATGCCAGCATTGAAGTTAAAATTATGAATAAGATAGTATATAACGGTAAATGAAGTTTTCATTGACTAATGAAGGTGAAATGGACCTAATAAGGGGTAGAAGATAAACACAATGGAAGGACTCATAAATGGTCGTTTCCTTAATTAGGCACCTTATTGATAGATTACGAGAATAACAAACAATTCATATAGTAATGATGACCATGTGTTCGGTTTTTAAAATTTTAAAAAAAGTCTTCGAAAAAGACTTCTTAACAAAGTTTTTATAAGATATTTAAACAAAATGGGTTTTACAAATTGGTTGCCAAATTACTACTTGAGTTTTCTGTTTGTTATAAGAGTTAGATTATCGAGAAGAATATTTAATCTAGACTCAGTATTGATAATTTAGAGGGCCAAGTTTAAATTTTCCCGACAGAAGAGTGTTAATCTTGTTTAATTGTATCAAAAATAGAATCAATGTGCAAAAGAATTATTTATCCAATTCATGAAAATATTAAAGTTTAAAGGATTTGTTGATTCAAAAGAAGCTAGAGTATGGTTGAAGAGGATTCAAAGATTTCCAGATTTTTGGAAGAAGTATATTATTACTATCAAAAGAGTTGATATGTTCAATGATCAATGGTTATTCTATGCGTCATTGACGAAATTAGAAGTTATAATTGTAAATCCCACAAGATCGCAACTATGATCAAGTTATTAAAGTATGAAATATGAAGGCATGATGCTAAAAATACAAGACTTACATGGCAGGGAGGAAGCGAGAAGTTATGACTGCAAATCCAACAAGAAGACAATTATGTTCATATTGTTAAAATGTTAGAGGTATTTTCAGAAGACTCCCCAACATTATTATCTGACTTGGATTTGGACCTACTGATCAAACCACCCTTGAAAGTACACATAAGTGAAGCATGGATGACGACCAATGCTATCATTCTTTTCTATAATACGACATCGTATACTCTTCTTGATTCTTGATTATGCATGAGCTTCTTTTAGTGATAAGTTATATGAGGCAAGAAGGAAAGAAAATTTATTTTGTTCCTTTAAAATCATTCCTTCTTCAAAATACTTCCTTCTAATTGAGACAAACAGTGTTATAGTGTGACACTTTGTCAGAATAACGAAGAGTCTGGTGGGACGCCACCTAATCATGTGTTGTATACCATATAGTATGAAAGACTGGCCATCTTGAGTACAAATATGGTTGTCTCATTCATATCTAAATCATCACTTATTCTTTCTTCTTCAATAATGATTTATGGATTTATAGACCATTTCAATTGTTTCGTTGTACTATTGTTCTTTATAAAGTTTTGCAATCAAAATCATATAGACAAATCCCGCCCCTCTTGTGTGACTCAGAAGAAATAAATTAATCACGTATAGTAGATGGAAGTACATATTGAGTATGGATACCATTTCAAGCCAACAGATGGTGTACATTTATGCTCAAAGAAGAATCATTATTCAAATAACGTAGTTATTACGAGGCATCGAAGCAGATGCAGATATATATTATACATGATTGTTTCGTTGTGGAAATTTTAACAAAGCGTTATATTATGTTAACATAACACTTTTTGAAAATAAAATTTGATGTGAAATGGATTAGTTAGAGAACCGTATTAGGTAAATTAACCATAAGAATAAGAAGGTAAAGTCGTGTACACCAGATAAGGAAAATAATTGGTTGGATAGCAGAAGCGAATGAAGAACTTCTTAATAATAACCAGACAAGAGATTAATATGTTGCGAAGGTGAAGCATACCTCAATCAGGTGGGAGATACGTGTCATAAAGATTCGAGAATCGAAAAAATTCTAATTACAAATAAATTTTGAATATGTCCTCGAGAAATTGTTAGGCTTCTCAGTTTAAGCAAATGGTTATGGTAAACTTGATATTGGAAACTGAGCCAGCGACGGAGGTTCCTTAGTGAAAGACATAAGTAGAGATAAAGAACTAGTGATCCAATTGCGAAATCTTTAAAAGACTGTGACAATATTGGTTGAGACCATGTGTTGGTTGTTAAAAGTTAAACAAGTTAACTAGTAAGAATAAAGTTTTTGAGAAATAGTAGAATAATGTGTAATGTTATTCTGATACAATCAGAAGAAATGATAAAAGGTATGAATATAATAAGAGTTGTTCATTATGATCTTAAGTTAAAATAGAGGTAATTGTTGTGGTGGTTACTGATATATGTGGTTCGTAGTATGTTATGTCTTATAGTATTATGTAACGAGAAGTTTGGATGATGTTAGTTGATTGGTATACTTGTTGCTTAATTGATGGTTATTTGGGTGACTGTTGGTTGTTTGCATGATTGTTGGTGTCGGCTTGAGTCCGATTGGTAGTCAATAATACAGAGAAAATGCTACCCAAATTTTCGGAAAATACCCTACTTTTAAAGATAGAAAGTATACATTTGTATGTTATCGATATCCCTATTGATACTTGAAATGATTGCAATCTCGGTTCTTGAAAGTGGTTCTTACAACCAAATCGACTTCATATAATTGGTTTTGATTTCATCTAACTAGTCATCACTTGGTTCAATTGATCAATTAAAAAGCGCTAATTGATTAATTTTATCAACTAATGGTCAGTTAGATGGGAATCGATTCCAATAGGATTAAGTCAAATTTTGATGTGATTTTCAAATCCGAAATCAAAGCAATGAGGAATTTGGAGGAAGTAAGGACACCAGTAGAATTCAGAAGTTTAGTAGAATTAGCGCGATGTTACTACAAATATACGAGGCATTATATGGATGAATATGCCCTTTCCAATAGACAAGGGAAATAAAAAGTTATTTGTATAGACGAGTGAGGGGAATGTTTTCGGGAACTCAAATTCAAGATAGAGCAAAAAGAAGGAAGGAATAGAATGAAGAAGGAAGGTTGAATAAAAAAGAGATTAGTAACTACACCAAATGGATGTTGTTAGATGATCAAAGAGATTTTATCATCTGCAACCAGGTTTTATTAAAGGACTTGAAGGTATACCTATATAGAATGATGATGTAATGAGAATTACCCCGGAATACCAGAATACTCGCGAATACAGGTATCCGACATATGGTAGAAGTTAATGATGAGAGTACATGAGTAAAAGATATGGAAGCATCTGTTATTGAAGGAAAAAGTATGCAAAATACACAGACTCCAACAAGTTAAGATATATCTTCATCTAGAGAAAGTAAAATATGAGACAAGGACGCGGGTTAAAAATTGATTAAAGATGGTAGTTATAGTTGATTGAAGAAGATAATTGCATGATTAATAGTTAATTGAGCAAGACTAACGAGATAGCTGACAGTCTCAGTGAAACAAAAAGATGGATTTTCTTAATTTTATTAGCAAGGATAGAAAAAGGGTTTAAATACTTATGAACTGAAGGCTTTCATTCCGGAGTTAGCCATATGAATGGTTTATTTTATGAAGAACCGATCAGTACTATTGAGAAAAAGCACTCACTTATATTAAGAAGATATAATGAGCCAGGAGAATAAAGAACTTAAATAGGATAGGAAGTGGAATCAAAAGGATGATAAGGAAATGTTAAGTTGCCCAGGATGTAAGTACGTGATGGATATTGTGGGTGCTAGAGCTAAAGCAAAGAACGTAATGAAACGTCTATATCTTGAAATAAGGATATCAATCTAAGAATATGATTAAATATTGAGAGATAAAAGGAGATATTGATTGACTTGATATAAGAACGTAGATGGTAGAACATGTAAGTAAATGTTATGACTACCGAAGAATTAAGGCCAACATTAAAGGAGGGATATATTATTGTAATCGTTTTGAAAAAGAATACAACTCGTTAAGGGACGTTGTAGTGAATTTATTCGAGAACCAAATACCGGTGAAGTGTGATTTGATTTATTATTGATAGGTTAATCAGACCTAATCCTTTTCTTTTATTAATTCAATTCACCCGATAAGTGAATTCGTTGTTACTTGAAGAGCTTGTAGTACGTCATCAGATCCATGAATTGATTGTAGATGACCAATAATATTTGAATCAAGATTTGACAGAAGTATTTAGAATATAAAGAATCATGTCGAACCGAATAGTATGTACCACTCCTGGATGAACTGGCCACACGGAAAGCAGAGCTAAAGATAAGAATTTAGTAAAACATCGATGACTCGAGAGATTTAAGTTGTTTCCAGAATATGATAAAGAATAACTATTTAGAAGAAGACTTTCTTATAATATGACATGAAGACAAAAATAAACGTTATATGTAGCTGAACATCAAGGAAGGACATTACGATAAATTTTATAACGCGACTTTCTAGAACCAAACAAATGATAATACGGGTTAAAATATATGGGCGATGTATCCAGATTAATATATTTATTCTAAATAGTAAGATATTTTCGCTTGACGAATATATTCGATTGTAATTCAAAGAACATTATGGGATGGCAACAAATTCGTACGTCAATCATATCTAGTTCAGATTGTTTTTTTAATATGAATCCGGGAGTTGATACTGGAAATGTTTAGAAGCCGAACGCACCATAATTTCAGTAATCATTCACAGATGGATGAGAAGAGTAAGGGAATGATTAAAAAACTTTAAATGATATTCGAAGCAATCATAAGCTAGGTTGATTGAACAAGGAAATACGTGGAGAATGTAATTAAAGGACCGTTAATTGTTGGAAGTGTTTATGAGCACGAATTATTAGAATTAGAAAGAAAAGAAAATTAGTATATATTATGTTAGTCCATTTGAGATAGTACGATATGTAGGAAGATTGTGAGTGAGTTGGCTTTATCGCCACACGTAACGCAAATTCATAGGCTGTTTATATGTGTATAGCCAGGAAGAGTAAATTTAGCTCTATTATATATATAAAATGGAGACTTGAGTTAGATGGTACGAGCAACTGGTAGAATATGATATTAGCAAGTGCCTTTTGAGTAATTATTGTTATAGTGGGTTAAAGTTTATGGAAAAGTTGTAAGGTTCAGAAGTCAACTTGAGAAATTTTAAAGGAGACACTTAAAAGTATCATTATATATTTCTAAGCGTGATTTTGAGGACAAAATCCTTTCAAGGGGGAAAGGATATAACGACCGAAAAATTTATGATTATTTTGTGATATATTAAATGAGTATTATGTGAATTATGTTATTATAAAATTGTGATTGGTCATAAAAGGTTATCTGTTATGTGTTATATGTGTTCTTAGTGATTCGGGTTATTTTCAGGTATTTCATTACGTGTTAAATGGATTTAAATTAAAAGTTATACTATCTAGGTTTTGGTTTAATAGCTGATGATTCATATATAATTATTGGCTTTATTTGGCATCATATGGCGTATGCCATATTGATTTTTATTTCGTGAAAAATGATCTTTCCGGGCCCCTACAAGGATGTCAAAGTCCACAAAAATCGTATTTTTGTTTTTACAAAATTATGGGACTATCAAATATTCATTATTGTTGCATATTTGAATTATTCGTAATTTTTGGAAAATTTTGACATAATTTTTGTATTAGTTGGATTAAAATTATTCCCCGTTAATTATTAATTTTCGGCTAATTATTTTTATTAAATGATAAAATTAGGCCCTAAATAATTTTGGGGGTATGGTTTATTTATAACTATAAATACCATTTATTTTTTATTTAATTATTATTTTATTATATAAAAATCAGAAAAATAAATAAACTCTGGAAATTCTCTGAAAATTGTTCTTGAGTGTTCTTGAGAATCGAATCCAAATTTGGAGGTGATGTGGATCTCAGAAATCAAATTCTAAGTAACCATTGTGAAGCCCTTTATTTGTTCTACCCATTTCAATCATCAAAATCACCAAACGATTGGTAATTCTTTAATCTTGATTTTAGGGTTTATACTCAATTTGGTGCTTTTTATTCTTGGGGTTATTAAATGAATTTGATGATTGCAATAGCTTCCTGATAGGATTCTGAATCGATTCATGTATTTTCTTACACCGAACGATTACTGTAATAGTGAAGTGGAATTCTTGAAGCTTAGAGTTTTTTATTTTTGATTTCTAAATTTCTGTGAGTTGGTTTGATGATTTTGATTATAATAGTTAATTGTACGTGTCTATAGCTTTATTTTAACATCTGAATCCTTGATTTTGGTTTAGTGTTGCCCATAATCGGACTTTGGTCGGAAAAGCTCGGTTCTTCACCGGCTAACATGGCTATTTTGTCAGATGTGGTCACGAATTAGTCGTTTGTGGTAAATACCGGCATAAAGGAACTGCTGGAATGAGTTGGAATAGGATTGATATAGAAACCGAGCAGAATGACCCAGTTTCTGGCAAAAATCGAAGCCGCCGGAGAAGTTTCCGATGACCAGAATTCTTTGCCGGTATCTGGGTTCTTGATAACCCGTTTCGGTTCTTGGTAACCTGCGAGGTGACCTGGGTTTGACCCGTTTTCAATCTGTTTCTCCCCAAAACAAATCCGACACTCTGTTTGTGGGATTTTGTTTTAAAAATAATTTAAAACTCTAATTTTAAATTCCAAAAATTTAATTTTTAATTCAAAAAATTAATTTAAATAAATATTTTAAATATTTAACTAAATTATTTTAATTCTAGAAAATTATTTTTCTTTATTATTTTCAAATTGAATTTTATTATTTATAATTTACTTTAATCAATTATTTATGGATTTAATTAATTGATTAATTCATTTAATTAATTAATTTTATCTATAGATAGTTAAATAAAATGTAATTATTTATAATTAAGAAAAATAATGATTTAAAAATCATTTTGAGCCTTTAAAAATTATATAAAGCTATTTAAAATTCAACTAATATTATTATTAATTGAATTATTCTTATTTTATTTGTAATAAATAGACCTTTCGTCTGTTTAATACGAAACGAGCGCGTACAAAATCAGAAAAATATCCTGCTTTCATTAAAAATATGTTCAAGACATAAAATCTTTCATTTCGAAAGGTCGCTTGAGTTTGTCAACGTTTTTGAGTTGTGAAACTATCGAAAAGTCGTATTTCGACTCGGTTTCACTTTTAAACATACCAAGTCAAATTTTTGGACGAACTGAGTTATATGTTATATGAAATCTGTGATACGTGCATTATGTATTTACGTGTTATGTAAATTATGAGTCCCCGTGTCTATTAAACATTATGTGATTGAAGCTGATCCTTATCTGTTATTGTCGGGTGGGTAGATGATAAGGATAAACATTTAATAGACAATTATATATTATTGGTTAATTGAAATAGTATCTTTTATGATAGATGCACCTAGTTTAAGGTATTCAAAGCCATACGTTGATAATAAAAGTAAAGCTTGATTTTGCGTGGTAATGAGACGAGTGGATACAGAGTAGAGGTGAATATAGAATGATAACTAAAATTTAGAAAGCAGATAAATTGAGGCAACTATTCCTAAACTTTCTTCTAATATACTGCAAATATTTCTTCCCTATTCTAAATTAAGAATAGTTAAATGTCTTTATATTTCGCTGCAATTACTCTTAATTATACAATTACCTTTTTTGTTCTTATTCCTTAGTATAAGGATAAACATTTAATAGACAATTATATATTATTGGTTAATTGAAATAGTATCTTTTATGATAGATGCACCTAGTTTAAGGTATTCAAAGCCATACATTGAATTGAGGCAACTATTCCTAAACTTTCTTCTAATATACTACAAATATTTCTTCCCTATTCTAAATTAAGAATAGTTAAATGTCTTTATATTTCGCTGCAATTACTCTTAATTATACAAGTACCTTTTTTGTTCTTGTTCCTTAGTATGAATTATGATCTCTTGAAAAAATACCCATTATTTCGGGTTATTTGTGAACCCTGAATCGGGATATTTTGAAATCAAAGTGATTTGACATCAAAATAATCTGTAGACTGCATGGTTACGACGAAGGCCAGTGATGGACTGGACCCTTAGGACCAGAGATGGTTGGACCCTTAATTACGAAGACCATAGTACCTGGGTACCTTATATGTTGGGGGGTCTATACAGATGGATATAGATCTGCACTATAGCCTGACTGATCAGCAGGGTATAGTGCATATGTTGGTTCTAATATCCACTCTAATTTATCGTTGATCTCCATTAACGGAATTCCTTCCTGGAAAGTTTATGATTATAAAACCAAATAAAGATTTAATTCAAGAGGTGAATCAGTGAAACGTTAACTATTCTTTTACAGAGAAATGTGATTTATGATTAAAGGCCAATGTGGGCCGATTTTTTATTCGCTCAACTGTTTTAAATAAATAAAAATGTTTTTGAAATCATTTAAAGATTGTATCCAGAGGTTTCTTTGATATGATATTTGGAAACCTATTATAATACTTGCTTTATGAATTCTTATTTCTTTCAGTATTAATGAGGACAAAAGTAAATAGCTCTTAATATACAGCATAATTAGAGAGATCCCAGCTAAAGGAAGTGGGAGATATCAGAGTGAATAAGATGAGAAAGTTAGTAAAGAGATGTCAAAATATTATTTAGTTATAAATTTTAGAAGGTTAGATTCTTGTTTCATACCATAACCTGTAAATAATCCGGAATTGCGGGGTTA
This sequence comes from Apium graveolens, assembly GCF_009905375.1. NCBI lineage: Eukaryota > Viridiplantae > Streptophyta > Magnoliopsida > Apiales > Apiaceae > Apium > Apium graveolens. The sequence goes on along the minus strand of NC_133652.1, from coordinate 282,031,213 downwards.
TCTGTACATATTTATTTTAATATATACGTATATATTGTTGAAAGTTATTTTATACCTTTTATACATAGGATATACGGCTTATACATGGGAAGACCCAATATATTTGAGCCTGCGTGATTCCCTTTGGGTAGTAAGGAATTACTTATGTAAATACGTGTATGTTGATATGTGGGAAAAGGATGAATCTGAGTAAATACTCGATTCCTGGATTAGGTTTGCTTGGGTCTATGAACCTGGATGGATAGGTTCGTATGAAAATACGAGTCTATAAGATTTCCGCAGGTGCATGCTGATCCAAGGAAAGCTGAGATAGTGTAGATCCTATGAAGTTTTGCATAAGTATAGTCAGAGTGCGAGGTACTTGCACAGGGAATAGGGGCTTGCGGGGAAGATATTAAGTTCAAGGACTTACGAAGATGTAAGTTCAGGTTTAAATATGAACCTTGGGATAGAAATTGGAATTAGAATTGGAGTGGGAAATAGAGGTAGTCATAAGACTATAGAAGATAAGTAAATAAAATGATAAGAGGTAATCCTGATCTATTCTAATGTTTAAGTTATTTCATTAAAAAAAGTATGTTTGCATGCATAAAATAAAATAAATAAATTATTAGATTAGTCTTTCCGAGCAATGGTAAGTAAGCAAGCTTTGATATAATGTTACATGATCGGTTCGTAGCATAACTTCAGCTTAGGGTACAAGACTGTTGTGGTACCTCAATCAAGAAGCTTTATGTGTGAACAAATGATTACCTTAGTCTCTTTTTAATTAGACTAATATAAAACTGGTTTGTATTAAAAGAGGAATTTGAATTCATTTAGCTAATTTTTAAGTTCCATTTAAAATTTGAATAATACAAATATAGGGACCATTGCTAATATAGTAGGTTGAGGTTTTCATGTCAATAAGCTATTTTTAGGTATAACTATACATATGAACCTTAGCAGGATCAAACTTAGAACTCATGTAAGTAGAAAATATCCGGTATGCTATTAAGAAACAAATTATGAAATTCGTACTAAAGGATTTTGTTGGGTGAAATTGCTTGAAGTAAAAAGAATATTTACAAGTTAAGAAAATATTTATGAAATTTTCATTTGGTTTTAATTAAGGTACGTAGATTACATTTAAAAACAAAAATAAAATGTTGAAGAAAAGGTGTGCATGATAGCCATATCATGGTAAGGATTTTGAGTTTATTATTGGTCATCTATTCTTTAGCTATTTTATGGATAAAAGTTCACTTTATAATTTAAAGGTTAGGTCTAGGAAACTTTCCTTTAGGGAAGGTATGTATAATGACCTGAACCCGGATACATATTAAGTTGTTATTGATTATAAAGGATAGGTAAGGTAGGATCAAAACCTAGAACTCTAGGCTTTGGTCTCGTTCAACGGGCTTTACTTGGCTAGGGTTGATGAGAATTAGATTAATTATACCACGGTAAAAATCTAAGTCCTTGTGAAGGTCTTTGTACAAACATCCCCCAAGTAAAATCTTATAAGCATTACTTGTATAATTTTCTTAGACTAGTATAAGTGGGGGTTAGTTACAAGACCTAGAAATAAGGTCTGCACCTAGTTTGACTCCTAATAAAGTAATTTTTGGTAGAATATAAAACCTAATGGAGTGGATAGAGTACGTAAAGTGAAATCCGGGCATATGTTATTCAAACTTAGAAAAGAATTGAGGGAATCGTAAGGCTTAGGTTTATATACGTACCTTAGGTTTGCCTTTTGGGTAAAATAGATTACATTGCTTTAAGTTGAGAAATATTTTTTTCCTTAGAATAGGAATATTAAACTCTCTTATAAATTGAATGTCTGACATCTTTTTATGTGTGATAAGAGCAAAGTTCTATGGAGACCACATTTTTTTCGGAGACCTTGAAGACGACCCGTGTTCTGCAATCAAAACACTATGAAGTATATTATTTTGTGAAGTATGTTCTATAAACATCACTAATTCATTAAAATTGTTAAAAATCATTGAAGCTCAATAAGTATAATGTGTATGTTCTGCAATTTGAACAAATATTCTGCAAATTAAACATGTTTCATAGAATAAAACATTTTGTAATGTTCTACATGCAATATGTGTATGATATTAAGATTTTGGATAAATTAATGATCTTTGTAGAACATAATTTCAAAAAATAATATATTTTGCAATGTTTTTATGTAAACTTTAGTTGCAGAACATACGTGGTCTTCGTGGTCTCCAACAAAAACGTGGTCTCAATAGAACTTGACTCTATGTGATAATAACTTATATGTGCTTATATCCAATACATTAGCTGTAATGTACTATATTTATACTGGGTGATTGCTTATGTATGCATATTTGTGATATCTAACATGATGCATGTGGAATATGACATTCTATTATTTGATCGGTTATGAATCATTTTATGTGTTTTATTATATGTTGAGCTACCCAACCTATGGAATTAGCTGCGTATATAGACCGCTAACATGATAGGTTCAAACAAGAGCATGAATCGTAAATGAAAGTCTGATAAAAAGTACGGAAGGACATTACACTTGATAAATTATATCTGCTCTCACAAGACGATTTCCAATGTAGGGTTCAGTGATGTACCTGAACTTGAACGTAAAGCAACGTCACAAAAAAAGAGATAAGTTTTACTCTCATATTTCTATATATTTGGTATCATGCATGATTATTATCCATTTATTAAGTTACTATATCATTTTAGAAAAAGGTTCTCAGTGTGAACCTCATCATTTCAATTGATTGATTATCTATCTTAGATGCGCTAATGTTTATATAATTTCGAGGCATGAAAATTATATGGATTTGAACACAATAGATCATTATATCATGAATATTTACTTACCTCATGCATAAGGTTTAAAATGATATTCAAACTTGCTAGACATACTAGCAACTTGAGGAGGCCTCCGTAGCCCTCCTATGGTCCCTCTTATAGATTTGGACATGCCCCATGATATATATGGACACGGTTTAGAAAAGCCCCATGATATTTGGGCTGTTTGGAGAAGCCACATGGTTTATGGGCATCATTCAAAAAGTACCAGGAAAATTATCTAACACCCTAAGAGGAACATCTGGATGAATGGTTGAGAACATCTGAAAGTTACGACATTATGTCTGAAAGAGTATGTTCACCAAGGTTCTACTTGATTGCTAAGGCGGCTATGGTTTTAGATATATACATACATACAAATTCATTTCCACATGTATATTTCCACTGGCATCTATGCATTATATAGGCTTGAGCTACATTTGTTATATGTGTGAGCAACTTAGCTCATGTTTCTAATCATTTCTTCGAGTCATTTTTATAAGTAAAGATTATGGAAGAGATAAGCAGCATCATAATGGTTGGAGCTTAAGGTGCTATTCAAGAGGGATTCACGTATGAAGATCAACTTCGGAGAAGAAAAGAACATCACAAGGAACAACAGAAAAGGAGGTCAAAGAACAAGGATCTTGGAAGCAATCTCGTTCATGGAAGTATCGGGGGTCGTGTTGAGGTACTCTAGCTTCAGATCCAACTCAAAATTAACGAGCGTGGGATTATGTTAGAAGCTAATGATACACGATGTCGAAGCTATGACTTTCTCAAAGAAAGATAATGGAAAATTGAACCTCGTATTTTTTCCATATCCTATTGCATTTTATACTTCAAGGAACTGAGGAGTAGTTGTTGTGCCCAATATCTTGCATGAGCTTGATTTAAGGCCCATAAAGAAATTTAACCTTGATGAGATGGTTTGGTGCAAGGTTGGCCCAATGATTGATGGTTTGGAGGTATTTATACTAAGGTGCACCGTACCAGTTTAAGTTGGAGCTTATTGAGAGAGGTTTTCCTATCTATATAAAGATGTAGGCCATCATAGGAAGGTAAAGCTGACTAGCAGAGGTTTCACTGGATTCTAGGAAGGCAGGAATGGTTGTGGAAGGTGTTGTTGCCCAGCAGGTGAAGTCTTGGTTAGGCAGGTGATCAGGCTGGAGAGGTACTGGAATAGGCGTACAAGCACACCTCATGGGAAAAATTAGTATTTAACAAGGACTGTACCTCCTAAATCAAAGAGAATACACTCTATCTTCAAGGAGTGTCTTCCTAATGCATTTGAACCACTAAAAACATGGTGATAACTCCTAATTAAAGGATATATACCAGATTTATTGGATAATTACATTTAACTGTAGATAGATTAAGTTTTGAGATACCTACTAGCGCTAGGACACTAGAATCTCACTTGGAAGTGGTTGGATAAACTTTGGACACATGGAATGGCTTATCAAAACGTGGCTTTCCCATCAATTAAAGGAGTCCTGAATCTAAGAACTACATGGGACTTGATTACTATAAACATAGGATATGTAAGCACTTTGCAAGGGTTAGAAAATATTGATTCTTATTTTATTTTACAAGGATCATGTACAAAGTGGAACAATAAGCATCTCTTGGCATCCACCTTAGCCATATAGGCCTTACTCCACCTCACATGCACGAAAATCTTTAAAACTCAGTCCCAAAAACGTCACATATCTCCACCCACTGCGGCAGGCGAACCCGGAACTTTTATACGTATGTGCTAGCTTAAAACTAAATTTGCTTCTACGTATGTAATAGTATAAAGTATTTCGGAATTGATATTGAATTAAATATTCTAAGATATAAATTTTATATACCCAAAATTTTAAACAGTATTATTGAATAATATATATTATATATATATAAAAGTGGCTATATGTTAGTAATAATTTGAAATAAGTGTTATTTAAAATTTAAAATTGAAAGATAAATGCTTTTAACATGTATGAATAGCATATATTGATGTGTTTTAGTTCGATAATATTATACTAATAATAGACCAACGAATTATCTGTAGTTTTGTTTTTATAAAATACTATTAGATATTACAAAAATGAAAAGGAGAAAAATAAACCAACCAAACAAACCATCAAATTTTTAATATTGCGGTTAGAGTTGTCAACGAGCAGATACGCTCACGAACACTTTGGTGTTTAAAAAAAATATATTCGGCTCAAGTTCGGTTCAACTTTTAAACTAGTCGAACATGAACACAACTTTAAGTTTCAATTTTAAATGAGATGAACTAGAGCACAATATAGTTTGGTTCGAAACTTAGCGAACAAGTTCAATTACAATGTTCATCAACAAGTTCGTAAATATAGTTTTTCAATTGGTTCATGAGTATTATGCACGAATATAATCATTAATTAATGTCGTGAATTTATATATGGATTAATACTTATACATGCTCGTAATTATATTGCAAACATACTTATGACAAAATATTTAGTGAATAATTATTTATATATTTATCTATAGATAAATTTGGTAATTCATTTTAATCGAAATATTTTTTTACTAAATTTATAAATTTTTTACATATGTGTGACTTATATTATAATATATGATATATGGTACTTTTGTGACTCTTTTATTAAAATATTATTGATGTATCCAACTAGTAACGTAATTTAATCAAAATTAAAATTCTTAGTTATTTAAATTTATATTTTTAGTTTGCATGGTTATTAAAATTTCAAGTTGATAATTACTTATTATTTTTTTTAAAAAATAACTAATATCAAAATTTTGGGAATTGTGTTTTATCAAAAAAAAAATATTGGTGATATGGGTTAAAAATAAACCCTTAAGACATAAAAAATTTGCATTAATTAGACTTGGAATTGATGTCCAAAACCCAATAGAGACGAGGTTAGTCAAGGCATGTCACAGACCGAAAATGGCAAGTCCTCAATATCCACAAATGAAGGTTGTCCGTCAACAAAGCCTACAAGGCCTAATACAGCTAAAAAACTAGAGATGTGACGTACAACATGGACACTAACTCCTACAAGGAAGGATCTAGAATCCACTTCCTTACATGAGTCCTAATTTCCTTTTAATTAAGAAGACTTGTCCAGCTAATGTCACAACCTTATTGTAACCCTAGACTCATCCACTATATTAATGGCTCTACCCATCATCCTAAAATTATGCTTTGGGGTGATTCTCTACAATATGATAATACGTACACTACAAGAAATTTGCAATCAGACAACACTTGACAAATAATGGTTTAAAAAAAAACCGTCATCCTAAAAAATCATATAACGGTGAATTAAATTTGCAAAAAAAATAGTTGTGTGAGCTCCAAAATAGACAACAGATATCCATTTTTTTTAAACTGTTGTACAAGTTGTATCCTCTCATCGAGTCAGGCAACGGTTTTTTAAATATAGTGTTGTTGTAGATGTTTAACACAACGATTACAAACCATTGTTACTATGTTAATGTATAGGGTTAGAAGATAACGGTTTTAACATTACATTGTGTAATTTAGACAATGGTTTTTTAGAAAGGTTGTCCTCTAAATCATCAAACAACGGAATGAAAACAGTTGTCTGAGAAATTTTAATGGGTACCACGTATTGAGGTGGCAGAACGTGATAGGTGGTAAATCATTCACAAGGATTGCTGAGGTGGTGAAATGAGAGCCCTTTATTGAAATGAGATTTGATATCGGCCGTTAGATCAAAACTTAGATGATATTCTTATACAACGGTTTTATGTTAAAACGAAAGAGTTTCCTTAGTTGGTCTCATACAAGCTTTTAGGTATTACGTTGTGTAATTCACAAAACAATTTTTAAAAGGGTTGTCTTAAAAACCTTCATACAACGGAATAAAACAGTTGTCTGAAATAGTTATTTTATAATTTAAATGGGCACCACTTGATGAGGTGGGAGCGCATGATAGGTTGTAAACATATTACTCGGATTGCTGAAGTGTCACAATGACAGCCCTTGATTGAAATGAGATTAGATATTAGCCGTTAGATTGAAAAAAGCTGATATACTTACACAACGGTTTTATAATAAAAAAAAGCATTGTCTTAGTTTATCTTTACACAATGGTGTTTCAAGGAAACCATTGTAAAAGTATTATTGTATAAAATGAGATTTCTGGTTACAAAGTTCAATTTTTAAATAATTTTTTCGACGATCCAACCGTACGGATGTTAATATATATCAATTTTAGTCATATGAAAAAATTATTAAAAAATTTAAAATTCATCTTGCAAGTCAGGATTAGAAAAATCTAGTAAAAGTATCACTACCAACAACGAGACTTGTTCCTGATTTACAAGATTAATTTTTGAAATGATTTTTTCGATGATCCAACCATACGGATGTTAAGATATATCAATTTTAGTCATATTAAAAAATTATTAAAAAAATTGAAATTCATCTTGCATGTCAGGATTAGAAAAATCTAGTAAAAGTATCGCTCCCGACAATGAAACTCCTTCCTGATTTACAAGATTAATTTTTGAATTGATTTTTTCGACGATCCAACCGTACGGATGTTAAGATATATCAATTTTAGTCATATTAAAAAATCATTAAAAAAATTGAAATTCATCTTGCATGTTAGGATTAGAAAAATCTAGTAAAATTACCCCTCCCGACAACGAGACTCTTTCCTGATTTATAAGACTAATTTTTGAAATGATTTTTTCAACAATCGAACCGTACGAATGTTAAGATATATCAATTTTAGTCATATGAAAAAAATATTAAAAAATTTGAAATTCATCTTGCATGTCAGGATTAGAAAAATCTAGTAAAAGTATCGCTCCGGACAACGAAACTCGTTCCTGATTGACAAGATTAATTTTTGAAATGATTTTTTTGACGATCCAAGCGTATAGATGTTAAGATATATCAATTATAGTCATATGAAAAAATTATTAAAAAATTTGAAATCCATCTTGGATGTCAAGATTAGAAAAATCTAGTAAAAGTACCGCTCCCGACAACGAAACTCGTTTCTGATTTACAAGGTTAATTTTTAAAATGATTTTTTAATGATCCAACCACATGGATGTCAAGATATATCAATTTTAGTCATATTAAAACATTATTAAAAAAATTGAAATTCATCTTGCATGTCAGGATTAGAAAAATCTATTAAAATTACCCCTCCTGACAACGAGACTCATTTCTGATTTATAAGATTAATTTTTGAAATGATTTTTTTGACGATCCAACCGTACAGATGTTAAGATATATTAATTTTAGTCATATAAAAAAATTATTAAAAAATTTGAAATCCATCTTGCATGTCATGATTAGAAAAATCAAGTAATAGTACCGCTCCAGACAACGAGACTCGTTCCTGATTTACAAGATTAATTTTTGAAATGATTTTTTCGACGATCCAACCGTACTGATGTTAAGATATATAAATTATATTCATATTAAAAAATTATTAAAAAAATTGAAATTTATCTTGCATGTCAAGATTAGAAAAATCTAGTAAAATTACCCCTCCCGACAACGAGACTCGTTCCTGATTTATAAGATTAATTTTTTTAATGATTTTTTCAATGATCCAACCATACTGATGTTAAGATATATCAATTTTAGTCATATAAAAAAATTATTAAAAAATTTGAAATCCATCTTGCTTGTCAGGATTAGAAAAATCTAGTAAAAGTACCGCTCCCCACAACGAAATTCGTTCCTGATTTACAAGATTAATTTTTTAAATGATTTTTTCAAAGATCCAACCGTACGGACGGTAAGATATATCAATTTTAGTCATATGAAAAAATTATTAAATAATTTGAAATCCATCTTGGATGTCAGGATTAGAAAAATCTAGAAAAAGTACTGCTCCCGACAACGAAACTCATTCCTGATTTACAAGATTAATTTTTGAAATAATTTTTTCGACGATCCAACCTTACGGATGTTAAGATATATCAAATTTAGTCATATGAAAAAATTATTAAAAAATTTGAAGTCCATCTTGCATGTCAGGATTAGAAAAATCTAGTAAAAGTACCGCTCTGGACAACGAGACTCGTTCCTGATTTACAAGATTAATTTTTGAAATGATTTTTTTGACGATCCAACCGTACGGATGTTAAGATACATCAATTTCAGTCATATGAAAAAATTATTAACAAATTTAAAATTTATCTTGCATGTCCGGATTAAAAAACCTAGTAAAAGTACCGCTCGCGATAACGGGACTCGTTCCCGATTTACAAGATTAATTTTTAAGATATTTTTTTTCGACGATCCAACCGTACGGATTTTAAAATATATCAATTTTAGTCATAAGAAAAAATTATTAAAAAATTTAAAAATTCATCGTACATATCACGATTAGAAAAATCTAATTAAAGTAACACTCCTGACAACGAGACTCATTCCCGATTTACAAGATTAATTTTTAAAATTCTTTTTTTGACAAATATATTTACATTAGTCATTTATAAAAATAAGTAAAAAATATGAAATTTATATTTCTATTGATTTGATCTTAATTAAATGAAAAATTAAATATTTAAAAATTAAATACTTAAAATTTAATTTTTTATTAATATCACACAATATTTTATTTCCCTCCATCGGTCTATTATTTCCCCTGCACAAAATTTGGTTCCCCCCTTAATCTCCCCCTCTTACTTTCAATCTGAGACCTTATCTAAACTTATATCTCCCATTTACCTTTGCTTCACAAATAGGTCTCCGACTTTGTTCTTAATTGATAATTTTTCATTCTCATTGTTCCGCTGTTGGTTAACTTTCTCTATCCCCCTCTCTCTCTCTCCAATTACAAGATAATGATTTACGGCTTCTCTAACAGCTCTCGATAGTGAAGATCTAATTGCTCGCATCTCCCCTCACTCTGCTCTCTACACAAGTTTCCAGGTCATACCAAAGTTTTGAGTTGAAGATTTGGGGTTGTGAGTTGAAAAATTCAAAGAATTACACGTTGGAGTGTAAAGATTGAATTGGGTAAGTTTTAAAAACCAAGTTCTAATTCGGGGTTTCAATTTTGAACCCTATTTTTTTTAATTAGTTGAGGCTTTGAATTTTTAATTAATTTTGAGTAGTCAAGGATTGAGTAATTGGCTGTAATTAGTATATCCCCACTCCACTAGGCTTTTATTTTTTAGCCAGAGAGTGATGTTTGTAGGTCCATTTTGTAGTAATGTTTCAACTACTTGATGTATATTTTTACAGATTTCAAATTGACAGAGCAGTACATGAGACGTAAAGCCAGCTATGCACCAAGCAGAATCATGTTAAACTATCTGCTGACCATTTTTAGAATAGTTCTGTCATTCAATTTACTTTGGCTTTCTTCTTTGATTATTCTTTCTCTTAATGATTAATGGACCAAATTTTTTCCCCTTTGTGTAAGCATGACTTTCAGTTCTTTAATATGCTAAGGCTCAGTGAGCTGTATGAAAAAGAAGTTCAATATCAAATGGTGGGTATACATTGTTGCTTGTAATAAGACGGACTAGCAATATTGTTTTAGCCTTACAATAGTTCTAACTGAAATCATTGCTTTAATAATGCTGTGTAGATAGCTCAGCATAAAAATCAGACAAAAGACTCTGTAGATGTTGATGAATCTGAAGGTTGTGAGCTTCAACTTTTATATGTTTAGTTATAGTTAATCAATCTTATATTGTGGTAACATTCTAATTATTATGATAGATGTGGGCTATCCTTTGACGGTTGCGGTTGAAGAGCAAGAGGAGAAGGAGCAGTTGTTGGAAGAGGTCTATAACCTTTTTATAAAATTTTAATTTTTAATCTAAACCTCCCTCTCTTTACCAAAAACTCAAATGACTGTGATTTTAGGGGTTTTCAACATGGAGCAAGAAAGATTTCAATAGTTTCATAAGGGCTTGTGAGAAGTATGGCCGCAATGATGTCAAAGGTAATGCCTCTAAAATGGAAGTTAAAACAAAAGAAGAGGTTGAGAGATATGGAGAAGTTTTCAAAGAAAGATACAAAGATTTGAATGGTAAGTGCGTTGCTTGTTTTCTACATTGATGATTTTTGTTTAAAAATAACCGTGTATGATTTTCATCATTTGAACACATATCAGTAAAATAAATAAATATCCTGGTGTTCGTAGTAAATATAAATAGGTAATTAGGGTAAGGAATTTTTTCTTACATTCTCTATGCATGCTTTCTTGTAATTTTAGCTGCTATCATCAAGTCCAATGGCGTTGCTAAAATATGTATAATTATTGCAATATTTTGAAATCAAAAAGAGGATTGTGATGATAAAATAGAACTTGTGCTATTAGAGTCCTGAATCCTGATATTCCCTCGTTAAGTATAGGTTAGGAACACAATGTTAAAAAGACTGTTAATTGTTGAATGTTCTGTCTCCAGATAATGAAAGAATCATAAAAAATATTGAAAGCGGTGAGGCTAGAATTTTCCACAAGGATGAGGTTATAAGAACCCTTGGATGGAATTAAAGATCCACTATGGTCAGAAAAAAGGAAAATTGTACAATGAAGAATGTGATTGTTTCATGGTGAGTATATGAAGGATGTTTAGTCTCTTAAGAACTTGATTCTTGTTTACTAGTGAGCAATACTTATATTCTTTTTTTTCTAGTTATGCATGACTCATAAATTTGGGTATGGGAACTGCGATGAGCTTAAAGCAGCATTCCGGACACCACCTTTATATCGCTTTGATTGGTTTATCAAATCATGTACTACCATATAGCTCGTGAGGAGATGTGACACACTCATTCGGTTGGTGGAAAAAGAAAACCAAGAGTTTGATGAGAGGGAGAGGCAGGCTCGAAAAGAGAAGAAACTTGCAAAGGGTAAATAACAAAACACCTCCAGTTTACTCCTTTAACGCAGTCTAGCATGGGTTGTTATTGTTGGCTGTATTACTAGTGATTTTTTTTTTTTGCGATTGCGCCTCTAAAGCAGAAGAAACTTGCAAAGATTAAGTAACAAAACACCTCCAGTTTACTCCTTTAACACAGTGTAGCATGATTTGGGGTATTTAGTAGTTCATCTATTATTGGTTGTATTACAAGTGATTTTTTCTTGGTTTGAGATTGCGCCTCTAAAATACCAAATAAACTTTGTATTTGTCAGAATCATGAGCATTTCACTAGCCTTATCATTTAGTTCCCGACAATTTTTTATGAACTTTGTTTTCTCAATTTCTTTTATGCCAGAATCTGACACCTTCAAAGCAGTTTGTGGCAAGGCAGACTGTTGAAAGCCCACCTTCTAGTATCAAGAAGAGGAAATAACTTTTGTGACCTTGGTATGTGTTTTTATAGCTTTCTTCTTGAATTTGTGGAGTTTTTGTAAGGGCTATTCTTATGGAACCATATTTGTTGTTTTCAGGAAGAGTTGAACTGGAACAATTTTCCTAGACTCTGTTGCTGACAAACCAAAACCAATTTCTTAAGATAATGCCTTCAAATCCGTGAATCTGTTGATTTATTTGCATTCCATTTCTTTAACTTCATTTATTTGTAATGTGTATATGGTTGCAAATGTGTCATGATACTGCAAAGGTAAGGAGCAAAATGATTTAAGCAAGCTCTAAGGTTAGATTCAAGAGGGAATTCGATGGCACTCGATGGCAAAATGAGCATGTTTAGAAATAGATTTTAAGTTATAGTTGTAATTCTTGTAGAGAACCTTTGTATTGTAAATTTAATTTCAATTCTGAAATAACAATTGAATTATTATAATATCATTTTATTTTAAAATTGATGTATTTTTAAATAATGAGATTAATTTTATAAACAGTTGTGTGAAACCCACTAAAAAATGATAAAAACCGTTGTATGTCTCACTGCACATATTTTTTTAAAAAAACACTGTTGTCTTTTAATATTGTTTGCAATGGATTAAATCTTTTACACCATTGTCTTTTAAACAAAAAACATTCATGACAACGGTTTTAACTAGTTAAAAGAAGTTTATAAACTGTTGTTTATGAAAATATCGAATGAGTAAACAATAATGGTTTTTCTACAAAACCGTTGTTGTTAAGTTACGTAGACAATAGTTGAATAAAGAAACAGTTATTTAAAAAATTTCCTAACAATGGTTAATATAGAGTACCCATTATGAATTCTTGATTGTAATCAGTGTTGTTGAATCTCGCTTATTACAAGTGTATAAACAAGCGTTGTCCAACCTTTGATCACACGAGTGTTGGATAGACAACGGAAACTCTACCTTTCACACAAGGGCAAAAAAACAGTTGTATGATTGCAAATATGTTGTACTGGTAGGCTTCATGCCAGGAGAGGCAACCATTAAAACTCGAAACTCAAAAACCATTATATTAAACACTAACAAAGCCATGATTTGTATTCCACAACAATTCGAATTATGAGAACATTTCAGAGCAGTACTCTACTTCATTTTGGTTTTAAGTCAAATCAAACGCTCCCACATGCAACGCCCATTTTTTCTTGCATATGTCAAAAATAGGCCCATTGCAACACTTTTAAAGCCTATGGCCACATTAGAAAACATGGCATTTAAGCATTTTTAGCCTAGTATTTTAAGAAATATAAATTATTTATATACCGTTTATTTTGGAAAATAATAACATATGTTAAAATACAATCTAAGATAATAAACAATGTTATTTATTCTCGTTTTATTATTATGCTTTGGGTGATTCTCTACAATATGATAATACGTAGGCTTCATGCCAGCAGAGGCAAGCATTAAAACTCGAAACTCAAAAACCATTGCATTAAACACTAACAAAGCCCTGATTTGTATTCCACAACAATTCGAATTATGAGAACATTTCAGAGCAGTACTCTACTTCATTTTGGTTTTAAGTCAAATCTAACGCTCCCAGATGCAACGCCCATTTTTTCTTGCATATGTCAAAAATAGGCCCATTGCAACACTTTTCTGGCCTATGACCACATTTGAAAACATGGCATTTAAGCATTTTTAGCTTAGTATTTTAAGAAATATAAATTATTTATATATCATTTATTTTGAAAAATAATAACATATGTTAAAATACACTCTAAGATAATAAAATATGTTATTTATACTGATTTATTTCTATTGCTAATTAAAATTTAAAATAAAAACCGATTATATAATAAATAAATAATATATGAAAAGAACTTAAAGAGATTTATAGCTAGTATTAATAAGGCAATAAAATATGTTTCCGGTAAAAAAAGGGAAGTAACGACATTTACAAACTTTAAGTCATAAGTTTAATTTGATTTGTCTTTATAATTAAAATATTTAACTCTAATATAAACAAGTCTTCTATTTATTAAAAAAAGTAGAAAATAATTGAGCCCATGAAATAGATTTGCTAACCGAGGGTCAGGCCTAGCCCAAAAATCAAACAAAAGTCCAAGAAAAAAGATCATGATTATTTCTAGTCCATTCTAGAACCCTGTCCAAAAATCCATATCTAAATCTTTCTAGAACTTTCAATAATGATATATAAAAGAAATCCTCCCCTTCCCTTCCACATCATGTACCACTGTTCTTTTGTTGTTCACACCTCCCCTTTCCCCGGTTTTATGATATTTAAAATAAATATTGTTTATGTAGATTTGAAAATATCATCAATAGTAAATTTATTACATTTGTCTTCTTTAGTTGGAGATTTCTCTTATTAGAGTTGTATGTCAACAAGGTAGGGATTTATCACTTTTGACCTTATTGATTATTAGAAAAGCTTAATTGTAGTTTTATTTATGCATATACATTGATCTCATTATTTTCATTAAAAAAGATTTTTCAACATTCTACCACATCATTGCAACAACTAGACAATATCAATTAATGGTATGACCAAAGAAACTAGTAGTTATAATTAAGCTCCTAATTTGAGCCCAATTATAGTTTTTTATTAGTTGTGATATTGGTAGTGTTCTCCTCTATTCAATATTAAAAACAAAATTTGATATGTATTTGTTCTCCGAAATCATACACTTATTTATTATTTATTTTCTTTTGGATATGTTGATTAATATTTTATTCCAAAATTTTTAAATCTCACTTTTTGTTCAATATTTAGAGTGAAACAATGAAGAAAGTGCTCGTGAATATATTTACACAAAGATGACCGATATCTTACAGGTATTTTACATAATATAATACACAAATGAAAATTTACTTTGTTATTTGGTAACTACTATGGCTCTATTTGGAAGTTTTTATTAATTTATTCATATTTTGAGATATAATATATAAAAATAATGTTTTTGAGAAGGTTTGATGACGAAACTGATAGCAACTTCTTACAAAAGCTGAAAACAGCTTTTTCCAAAAGTATTAGGGGACATGCTTTTTCCAACAACATGTTTTACACCAAAAGGGCTTTTTCAGATAATAACTTTTAGAATTTACCAAACACGGTTCTGACAGATTTTCACCAAAAAGCTGTTGTAGCTTTATACAAGAGGAATACCAAAGGTTACAAAATGTGTCACCTTGGCTATATGACCTCAAACCGATGTCTATTAACATATGTCTAGTAGTGAATCCTTTTTATTTTGTGTTTTGTTAGCATGTAGGTGCATTTGTAAATATGTTTTATTATGGATTGTAGCCTAATTTATGCCTTAATTATTCAATAATTTTTATGGGCGGGAAATGCCATATAAACAATTATTATTTCCTTGTACTGATATCCTTCCTTTTTCGAGGCCAACGTCTTATTCTTCTCATTTAATTTAAAGAGAAGAAAAAATAATATAGGCCGCACTAAGAAAATGTGAATTTTTAGGTGTCTCTGTTTTTCCCTTCACCTTCACAAAGTTCCATTTTTACGCGTGTTAAGTTTTTGAAAGGTTTGTCATTTGAGTTCTGTTTCAGTTGTAGCCTTACCGATTCCTTTCTTGATGAGCTAGGCACGGAGATTACACCGGATACTCTTTAAGCCTAATGGACTCGAAGATGGTACAAAGTTGGCTTATTTTGTCAACGGAAAGGTTATGTATGATTTATGTTACACTTTATGATGCTTCTGATGGCTTTCCTCTAATTTTATAGCTTAATAAATTTAAGTTTGCAGGCTATATGTATGGGCTACAAGCAGGTTAATGGAATAGTCTATAGTCACTGCTATAGAAAAGTAGATTTATTTTCTTCGTACGGAATTTTCAACTCTGGTCAGCGTAATTTCTTTCATGTTGGTTTCAGACTCACTTCTCTACTCTTGCTGTGCTAATGGATGATTCATTACATATTCTTTACATATTGGAACATTTATATTTTACATAGTGCGCTGCAAAAGCATTTTAGATCATGCCCAAATATAACTAGAGTGTCCATTACCAAGGACGAGGAAGTTTTTTTGACGAAGTTTGTTTGAAGGGGTGTGTGCACCTTCAAAATTTATATTTTATTGAAAAGTAACTAATGAAGTCAAATACTTGTCTTTCTACTTGATTCCTTCGTGGGTTTTGATTTATGTTGCTTTTAGGGTGCAGCATTGCTTATATGGATTTTGGTGATACTAATGGTCTCACTATTGTTGGTTGGTGTTTGATGTCAACAAGTTATGAATGTGGTGTTGATATGAAGGAAATGACTTATATAATTAGAATAATTCATGATAGATGGAGTATTTAAGAAGTTTTCGATATTGAAATTTATTGTTTAAATGATCGTTAACTTGATAATAATGCTTCTTCTTGTTTGGAGCTTGTTAGCTTTTATGTTTTTTTATATTTTAGTATCGTTGGCAAGTTTTTACATACTACTGCTTAATTGATCAGTTTTGTTTTTGTTGGTATGGTCATTTGGTTTGTTGGATATGTAAATATAACATATCACTTCAAATGTGCAAACTGTCTATAATAACAAAATAAAACAATTAGATTGTGTAATTTTGTGCCTAAAACTAGTGTATATAATGGAAAATAACATCGGCTAGAGAAATTACAAACTCATGTTAAAGCTAATATACTATTGCTAAACACTGCTTCTTTTGTAATTTTTGACATCAGTCTGTTGTACAAAAATGATGTCTGAAGTGGTCTTTTACAACGACACAAAACTGATATACAGCGAGGGACCTTTCTCTACATCCACGAAGACATCAATTTATTTTCTTAACATCGGCTTAAAACTGATGTATATTGATGTATTTCTAGTAGTATATACTTTATATTTTGTGTTTTGTTAACAACTGTTTATTTTGAAAGATTCAGCTAGATATTGTAAAAGATCACATGTTCTATAGTTAATAATTAAATAGATAGTAGTGGTTTTATACTATCAAAAAACTTTGTTGACTTATTTTTTGCAAATTGATCGTATTACAAATTTTCTACAGTAAGACCTCAATAAGATACATGACGCTCAGCAACGAGATAAAATAGTTCATCTTATGGTCCCTTTAATGTTTTTGCTTGCAAGCTTGTAAATAGGCTCCTGCGAATGATGTTCATGCATCTTAGTCTCCTCAAATTGGCTCTAGGTATATGTCTATATATAGTTTCGAAGATTGGTGGTCACTTGGTACTTCGATATTCAAATCCACCAACCTTAATACTTTTTTAAATTACTTTCTTAAATGAGTGACTTATTCTCTCAAACCACTCATTTTTATACTTTTAACCATTATAATTAATCTTTTTTAGTGTAATATTGTTGAATGTATTGGTAGACAAGTAGAGAATATCGTATTCAATGATTCTACTTAATTAATCATTTTTAGTGAGATGTTATAGAATGTATTGGTAGACAAGTAGAAAATATTATATTCAATGATTCTCTTTTAATCTAATCCCCATTCTCAGCTAGTTGCATATATTATGTCTTCTTGGGTGTCACACATTTGCTTGCTCTCAAACACTCACTCCTTGATGAGGTGTGTTGGTTTTTGGGCAGAAATTGGCCTCCCGTGCTTTATTGTGCGATTGGTGCAAAAGCGAGTCTTCAGCGACAGATGTTGTGACTTCGGTGGTTGTAAAAGACCTTCTTGTCTTGTCACACGTAATCGTGTCATCTAAGGAGCTCGAGGACCCTTAGGTGCTACACAATTTGTTCACCCTAACTATGATCCCAGGTGAGGTAGGACTACACATTAAGTTTGAGTATATCAATAAGCGGAAAAAAGAAACTTTCAAGGATTCCCCCAGTAACGGAGAGCGAACCGGGAATAGCACAGCTTAAAAATTTAGTGGCTCTGCCATCCGAATTGTAGTCTGGTGAAGTGTTTTCAGCGACAGACCAAGTTCCCTGGAAGGGTTTACCAGAGAGGGTGAGAGCCCCGTTGTGCCCGGACATTGTTGCACCACGAGGCACTGTCTACTTATTTTAGGGCTTCAACTTCATATTCATTAAGGCATTCCAAGCCCGGACACTTGTCATCATCAAAGGTCACATCAGTACTTTCCATAATTTTCTTATTCTCTAACACATAAACTCTGTAGGCAGTTCTTTGTAACGAATATCTCAGAAAAATAGCTTCAATTACTTTAGAGTCAAATTTTCCAACATGTTCAGAGTTGATTTTAAACACAAAGCATATGCTTTCAAACACATGCATATGATTTATAATAGGTTTTCTTTTTGACAAAATTGAGTAGGGTGACTTGTCTTGGTTTTTGTTGATTAGATATATGTTTTGAGTGTAGCATATAATGTTAACAGCTTCTTCCCAAAAAACTTGTTGGGAAATTAACATCTTGCAGCATTGTTCTTGTAGCCTCAGCTAGAGTTATATTCTTCCTTTCAACCAATTTTCCGAGGTGTTCTTGCAGCTGAGAACTCTTGAACAATGCCCTTGTCTTTGCAGAATTCACTTAAAAGTTGCATTCTTGAGTTCTTTGTCATTATCACTACTCAAATTTTGTATAACCTTGTTTCATACTTAAACCTGATAAGATCTTGGTCAAGGGGTTGTAGATGTTGTAGTTGTTTATGTAATTCTAGTTCAGTTATTGTATATTTATGTTTTATTATTGTTCATGACATCAAACTCTAGACCCCGGAGTTACGAAATGAAATACAAACTTAGAGGGTGAATAGTTGTTGTAACTAACTAATACTGAATTTTAAGTGGTACCAAATAATTATTAAACTGTGGAGACAACGTGCTGATAATATAAATAATAGTAAATAAGGATTTAGCTAGATTCGAACTCCGTCCCTCTCTCTAGGTTTTACATTGGGGAATAGGGCTCTGTACATATTTTAAACTTCTATAAAGTATATCTTTCAAATTATTTTTCTTCTGAATAAAAAAGTTGTGTTTAAATTTTATTCCAAATTTTTTTTAAAAAAATTATGGAAATCTACCTCATACCAGCCTTAAAATACGTGCCAAACCTGAAAACAAAATTGTAAAGAAAGGAGTGGGAACGAGGTAGCATTATAAATGACTCAAATGATAACAATTAATATCTTCCCTTTATCCATAGAAACTTGACAATAACCATGTTCTCTCATCAAAATGTCCTCTAAAAACTGCATTACCTTAAGTATAATCTTCACTGACAAACTAGTTCCATGAATCTTGTTATCCAACCTTACTAAATAGTACTAGCTACTATCATCAAAATCATAATCCTAATGATATTATTAAATGTAATATTTAATATTTCTTACATGGAGGTTTAGGTGTTTGTTGTTTGGTGTCATGGACATAGCATTTCACATGTTTAGTTTTGGCACAACATTTCACATAGGATTGTACGCGTTATAATCCTAAAAAAAATTATAAAATAGTCTTAAGTTGACATTTAAAATTATAATAATAATAATTATTATTATTATTACTACAATTTATATTATTTTAATTTTTATTATTAATATTTTATGTAACCTATTGTCAAATTAAAAGTTCATGCCTTAATAATTTATTGCTAAGTTGCAAAATATAACTTCCTAAAAGACTTATATGCATAAAAAAATTGTTTTACATAAAAAATCTACTTTTTACACTACAAGAAAAGTGCACATTTCTTTCAACTCATTTTCAACTACTAAAAATTGGTCGAAAATGGAATATTATAACAGACCGAGAAATTCGGTCACAAATAAATTTATAACCAACCATTGTCCGACCACCGACGGTCGATTATGATCGAATGGGACAGACGCTGTTAAACCAACCACTCTCGTCACATCACCTAATTTTTAATAAGTTTCGCATTCTTATTGGTTGAGCCAAACATGATCATTTCCTACTGTGTAGAAGAATATTTCCAACTGTAGTCGGTTAAAAAGGAGCCTGCTACTTTTTAGATTAGTTAAAATATTTTACTTTCCTATTTTCTTCAATGATAATACATAGTTGGGGATAATAAAGAGGAGAGAAATATTATAAGGTATGGGTGAAGGTTTTATTTTTTCTATTTATAACCATTATTTTTTATATACGTATTGAGTCATTTATTGCACATCTTGTAGGCTGGTGAAGTTGAAGGTGAAGTAGAAAATTGATATCTATATGGTATATGTGTATATTATAACTTTCTTGAATTTAGATTATATGTGCACATATATATATTTGTTTTTGATTTAATATATATACATATACTTATATATATACAAATATATATATAAACACACGCACAGACATATCGTAGTTTGATGAATCGTCACTTAGAAAGTAACTGCATTACACTTACTGCGGAGTATAAATTAGGTGTTGAGTCATTTCTAAAGTTTCCCAACATAATGAGAGGTTGGTTGAATATTTGTTAAAATGTCTTTGCAATGATTGTAGAAATGGAAGTTGGGAGACTATTGATGATGTTAGATATCATTTAATAGCTAATGACATTTATGTGGTTTATAGAGTTTGGACATATTATGGTGAATCACTATCAAAATGATAAAATAGAAAATCATGTTGTGTCTAAAGAGTGGTTGAACAACCGATAGACATGGATGTGATGTTAAGAGATGCTGGGGTTCAAAATTTTAGTGGTACCCTTGATTGTAATGGTAATACTAGTAATGATAATAATAGTGGAGTAGAAGTGTATCCCAATATGAATGCTTACAAATTCTATAAGGAAGTTAATAATTGTGGAACACCCATTTATCCGAAAAACTCTAAATACACAAAACTATCCTTCTCTATGATGTTCTTATATTTTAAAGTCCATCAGGTTGTAGTGACAAGTCATTTAATTTGTTACTTCAGATTATTTGAGATGTTTTTACTTCAAAACATGCATTCCTAAGTAATGACTATAAGGTGAAGAAGATGATGAAGGAATTTAAGTTGTCATATTATAAAACTGATGCATGTGAAAATAATTGATATAATGGAACACTTGGTTTTGAACTTGCCCGAGGAATCTCGACTGAAGGCTCCCGTTCACTATCGATGGATGTATCCTTTCGAATGATTATTGTAATTCATGGAATATTAGATCAAGGATAAGGCGCATGTGGAAGGTTCGATAACAGAACAATATATTGAGGAAAGAAACCACCAACTTTTGTTTATTTTACTTAGGAAGCTATTATGGACATGGTGCATAATACTGTGGGTCGAAATGAAGTTGTAGTTGAAAAACAAGATGGAAATATTTTGTATGTTCTTAAATATTCAATCAAGTCTTCAGAAAAATATGGTGTTCAATACTTAGATAATGAAGAACACTTTTTTACGAAATATTATTTCTTTTTATACATGTCGAAGGTTCAACCATATATTAGGTATATTTTTTTATGAAAAAATTTGAAATTCTTTTATTTTTAAGTATTCATTTAAATATTCTTTCTTTTTGCGTAGGAAATACGCAACTTATACACATGCAATATCCTAACAATTAGAATCACTTCTCAAGACTCACTTCAAAACTCAATTAAAAAAAAGTAATCAATTTAACCATGCATATATATTTATTACTAATATTGATATATATGTGTGTCTTGATCAATTTTTTTTAAGTATATTTAGATTGAAAAATGATATTGAGACATATCCACGATTCAAAGATCTACTTCATGAACCGACTCACTTGGTATTCACATTTGATGATTATAAAGTTAATCGATACAAATTTTATTGTAAAAAGAATTATGATGTTCTCGTCAAGGTACCTCTCATGCAAATATTCTTGAAAATTATTATGGTCAATTAGAAGAAATTATGAGACTTATTTATAGAAGAGGAAACCATGTATATTTGTTTTAATGTTGTTGGTTTGATTCAGCAGGAAATGTGATACTTGTTGACAAAAATTGAGTTGTTACCGTTGACATGAGGTCAAGATTCAGGTCAAACGAGGTATTTGTTTTACTAGTCAAGCGAGTCAAGTATACTATGCACGTAATGTTTTCAACCCCCGTAATAATTTCTATACAATTATTTCAATTAAAAAACTAATCTTGATGTATCAATTACACTTTCCACCAGAAATCCCGACCAAGAAGATATTTCAAATGCATAAACATCATTTCATTGTTCGTTGACTTTGCATAATATGAGCTAATTCCAAAAATTTCAGATGAAGATCATATTAATGATCATGATGAAGATGATAATGATGATGACGAAGTTGAGAAAGATGACGATGATGACAATGATCAAGAATTTAATGAGGATGACAAAGAAGTTGAAGAAAGAGAAGAAGAGGGGGAAGAAGAGCAGGAGGAAGACAATAACGAAGGTTCTCCGGATATTGTCTAATAACTATGAAGAAAAAGATTTTACTTTTAATCTCATAATGATTGTTATTAGTTTATTGAGATTGTTGTTAGTTTTTGTAGAGATTTTAAGATTTTTATGAGATTATAGTGTGATTGTTATCAGCTTGTTGGGTGATAATATGAGATTACTGAATTTTATGAAATTGGGGTATGATTGTTACGAGATTACAATAAAATGGATGTAATGATAATGTGTATAAAACAACTTTCAATTACAAATAAACGACCAAAATTACCTTTTCTGACCATTTTTCCATTCAAATCCAGAAAATCAATAAAATTCATATCAATGTGGTCATAAATAAGTTGTTCGAACCACAATTTTGTAACCTCAAACTCGAGGTTCAGCAATAAAACCGAAAAAATGTAACACTATATAGTTTTGTACGGTTGGATCATCGAGAAATATTTTTAAAAAAATCAAAACACTGATATGGAATGAAATACCAGTTAGAGGTACTAGTTAAATGAATAGTTGACTCCTAAAATCTCAAACCCAATCCTTTTTTATGTAAAATTGGGAACATCATTAAAATATATAGTTCTTGACATCCGTGTGCTTGGATTGTCGAGACACATTTTGAAAAAAATAGAAATAGAATTACGGAATGAAACACTAGTTAGAGGTACGAGTCAAATGAATAGTTAATTCCTAAAATTTCAAACCCAGTCTATTTATGTTTTAAGAAAACTTGGGAACGTCATTAAAATGTATAGTTCTCGACATCTGTAAGGTTGGATGTTGAGAAATCTTTTATTTTAAAAATTAAAACATCAATCTGGAATGAATTAAACACTAGTTAGAGGTACTAGTATAATGAAAAGTTTACTCCTAAAATCTCAAACCCAATCATTTTTTTTTATGAAAACTTGGGAACATCATTAAAATATACTCTCTTCGTCCCTCCAGGTCCTTTACAACGGGGGACGAGTTATCGACTCGTATTTTAAGGCTCATGAAACATATATTTTCCTAAATAATATTAAAAAAAAATATTTTAAATAAAAATATAATATTTAAATTTTTATACAGAATAAGAAAATTATGAAAATAAATTACAGAATTATATTTTATAGTGGCCATAAAATATGTGACAAATATGAGTAAAAAGTATGTAAAGTATGAGTATAGTTCTTGACCTCCGTATGATTGGATCATCGAGAAATGTTTTTGACAAAATTGAAACACTAATCCGGAATGAAACACTAGTTAGAGGTACTAGTCAAATGAGTTGTTGACTAGTAAAATCTCCAACCCGATCAATTTTTTTTTAAGAAAACTTGGTACCTAATAAGTTTATTATACATGTTTAAGAAACATCATATTTAACTATGCAAATAAGTCACCTTCTAGACTTAATACAAACAAAATGCTTACCAAATTGGAGAATGTTCCAAATTAGTTGATGCGTGCATCATAAACTAGTTCATGGTTAATTTTATCTATTTACCTTCTAAATAAAAGTCTTGTTATTACCTCATATTCGATACTTACCTGGTATCTATGAATAATGATAGATATCATATATATCTCGGGACTGTCTCTTCTTTTTATGCTCCACCGAACATATATCACAGATACGATTTTTTATATACTGATGCCATTTAATCAGTTTTAATATATATATATATATATTTGTGTGCTCCTTGATGACTAAATGGTGCCAAGAAAAGAAAATATGATGGGTGAGGTGATTGTATCCAAAGGGAGTACGAATGTGAGGGATAAAAGTTCAAGTAGAACTAGGTTGTGCCCATCAAGTCCAATTAATGGAAGGTGTTAGGTCACACACACTGTAGAGGGGGGTGAATATAGTGTATAACACAATCAAATCGAATTCTAATAACACAAGTAACAGAAAATAGACGTTATTCAAAGCAATAAATTATGTTACAGTATGGAACTGTCCTCTCTCAGTGATGAACAAATATCACGAGAGCTGCTAGGGTTACAATGAATAATCTTCTCGATAATGGTAACACTTATAATATAAACCCTATGTCTATGTTTATATAATATAAAGTTACAAGATAATCGCTAATTGATATGGAATATAATTCTGCTTCCTAAAATAGATCAATCAGATATCTTTTCTTCCAAATATTCTATTCTTCATAGAATTCCTTCTTCATGCATATCTCTTCTTACGTTTGTCTTGATCTTCTTTTCCTTTCAATCAGCCGCCTTCCTTATCTGAACGTTTCCTTTAAGTCCTGATATTATTTTCTGATAAATATCTCCTGAACCTTAAGTACTGATGACTTAAGTTATGACTTTAGTATAAGTGATGATTTCAGTTAAGTACTAATTTGTCCTATTTAAGTAAGATCTGAAAACTAAACATAAATCATATTAGACAAGACATTATCAAATATATCTAACAATCTCCCCCAACTCGTAAATTATCATAATATACAAGTTAACAGATATTTGATGATGTTAAAAACATTAAGTACAAATGCATGAGAATTTGACTAGATAACTACAACTTACGATCCTTAAAGCTTTACCAACTTTAACTTTTGATAACAACTTCAGTCTGTATTCATATCAGAATTTGAGCAGTTGTAGATCTTGACTTGGCTTCACTTTATGATCTCTATGATGTCAGGAGTTGTTCTGAGATAGTTCTTTAACAAACATCTCTCAACATATTTGAGTTCATCAATCATCCTCCTTTTAACATCTTTAAGTTCTGCAAAATCTTCACTAGTTTGAAAGATTGCAGCCCTGAGATCATTAATTTTAGCTTTCCTTATGTCTTGATCCAGTCTGATCAAATACGCCTTGTGAGACTCAAGATTGAATTCCACAGCCTTGTAACCCAGAAAGGTAGTTATAATCTTAGCAGAGTTAGGCTTCATCTCAATAATATCACCCTTGTGATCTCTGTACTTTGGAAGATATGTGTTGTCAGACTTTACAGAATAATGCCTTTTCTGTCTCTGAATTTGACTCTTCAAATAGTTTGCAGCACTTTCTGTTATTTTGTCATTCACTTGAAGTAAGAATAATACATGTTCCAATTCTTCAAAATACTTCAGTGGAATGGCATTTTCCCTTATATGACAAACCCTACCATCTGTCATGATGTACAACAAGATGTGCTCTCTCAGCACTACCCAATCCAGATTTATCTCTTTCTTCCTTTCCAGTAACCACTCTTGCTTCAAAACCACTTACATCAGTCTTCAAAGGTTGAGTCTGTTTGGCTTTGGTGAATCCTGGTAGGAGTAACTTTGAAGGTTTAACATGAGCAATGTCAGAGGTTTCCTTTGATTTATCTTCTGATATCAAGTTAACTTGAGCTATGTCAGAGGTTACTTGCTTCTTTGAGATATCAGAACTAACTATATCTTGACTCTAAACAACTTGAGCCATGTCAGAGGTTGTCTTAGAAATTTTTCTTGAAGTTAGAGCAAGATTAGCATCTTCAACAGTAATTTCTTCATCCACAGGGGGAACAATCCTCATTCTCTTCTGTGGTGTCTGAGGAACAGTCTTTGTCCTCTTAGGCTTGGAAGATGAAGGTTTCACAGTATGTGCTGATGATGAAGGTTGAGCTATCTGTGAAGGTTTGAGATGTGTTCTGATAGAAGATTGAGGTATAGATGTATGAGTGGTATATTCTGATGGTTGTTGTGGTGTTTGGGATATGGTTGTAGGTTGTACATTAGGATAAACAGATCTATAGGTTTGAGAATCAGCATTTACCAGGATCTGTTTTATAGACTGAGGAATCTGTAAAGGTCTAACCACCGTTTTCTTAAGGTCAGCATTTACCAAGTCATTAAAAGCCCGTTTTGCAAGTTTAAAAGGTGGAAATAAAGAACTGGTTAGTTGAGGGTCATCAGCACAGCAAAAGGTATATATAAGCTGACAGAATCTAGCAAAGTAAACTACATTTCTATCCTCTGTCATCCTATACCCAATAAAGCCTAGCACAACACTTGCAAAATCAAAATGAGTTTGGTTAATAATAGCATACCCGATGTGCTGACTCATTATTGGAATGGCATCAAAGTTGGAACACTTATTCCCAAAGGCTTTAGTGATGCAGTCGAAGAAAAAGCTCCATTCCTTTCTGATATGTGCTCGTTTCAACTATCCAAGCTTAGCCAAACTCTTCTCATACCCCAAATTGGCCATGAGCTGCTGTAGAACTGGTTCCTCCGATGTTGAGAAAATGCAGCCTTCTGGTAAATGTAGAGCTTTACGAACTGTTCCAGGAGTTACCACATGTTCAAGATCATTGACTTCAAAAAAAAATGCTGCGAGTACCAGTAATACCACCATTATCAAAATGCCCAGTCCGCCTAAATGTCAGAATTTGTTGGATGGAAATGACTTGAGGTTGGGTCAATGTATACCCAATTTTACTGTGTGCCAGAAGATCTTGCACAAAGTGCAACTCAGATGGAGCTTCATCATGATTTAGGATTGCAGCATAGTTGTTGGGAACGAACTTGGCTCCATCTATAATCAAATCCTTAGGTGCCATGAGAAAAAAAATTGAGAATTAAGGTTGCCTGTAAGGTATTTGATAAAATGTCTGTATGAAAACCAACGTCAGGAGATGAGAAAGAGTAAAAGTAAAGAAAGAGAGATAAAGTGTAAAAGTAAATAAAAGATTGTATAATCTTCTCTCTCTCTTACTTTTACATGGTTACAAAAAAATAACCGTTGGACACCTGTCAGACATGCAGCAATAATGAATAGTTAATGGGCACGGGAAAACAGTAATCTTTACTTATCACATGCAGTTTTTCAAGGAAAAACCGTTCCACTTACCAAGTAATCCCATTAATTGAGGTAAGTCGATTTTAATTCAAAATTTAAACTGTTCCCACTTTTTTAATCATTTTTGCTGCAAAACCCATTTTCTGGGAAAATATAAAGTTTGACAATGACCAAAAAATAAATCAAGTAAACAAGTATTGATATTTCAGAATCAGAACTTAATTTATATCAGCAATTAAAATGGTCATCAGAATATGGATATATCAGGATTTAAAAATGTAGTAGAATTGCAAACATCTCAGAGACAAAATCTTGCAAAGATATAAAATTCCATTAATATATTAGGAGAATACATTCATGAAATTGAAATTTACATCATAACATCACAAGACTGTCCTAAGCTACAAACTCCAACATCAACAGGTTTTGTCCTTTGCTAAGAAGCTAGACAAAGCTGACGATGAAGAAAAATAGGAAGAAGAAAACAAATTATTTCTTCTTCCGACTCACTACAAAAAGAATAGCGAGTCGAATGATTCGCTCTTTTTGGCGGAGAGCTTCCAGCCTTTCTTCTTCCAATCGCTCTAGATGGCGATGGTAGTCCATGTAAAAGAACAGGAGGTGTGTGAGAACCTCCTGGAGAACCGAGTCCCAAATCTCATCAGGAATGACAGTTACGTGCTATTCCTGCTGCCAGTCCTCACAGCTCAACTCCATGTTGAAGGTCTCATAGTTTAAAAACATATTGTAGTTGACCATGATTGTGTTGGTATGAAGGAAAAGAGAGTGAGTATGTGAGAAAAGAAATGATGTGTAGGCTGATTTGAGGTGTTGGTTTATATAGGCAATAGAATGCCAGGAGATGCAAAAAAATTTAATGCTGACAAGTAGAAATAATTCTACCTTGTCTCCCTAGACTGGGAAGAAGAAAAACAGCCATTGGAAGTGTAAAACAGGGTTTAATGCACACAAGAAACAAGTAAATATTACTGTGCATGTACGTGTTCCACTAACCCTAATTGTATTGACTGTTAACATCTCACCCGTACATATTCTAATTTAAAATAAGACTGTTTCAGGTTTTAACCACAAATAAGTCAAATAGAGGATCATAATTTAATATCAGCACTTAGACTTATATCAGAACTTAACAGTCATCAGAACATGATTTCTTAACTCGAAAAATGAATGCCTTTCTCTGTGATTCTTTACACAAATTCTGATTTCGGTTCTTCAGAACTTATTTATCAGAACTTCCATCAGAACTTGTCCTCAGAATTTATGCAATCTGACACATAAACTGTTCATCTAAAACAACATTGAACGCCACAGTAATTTTCATCATTCATATGGAGTGTAAGTGTGTGCATTAAGCAAAATATCAGAAAAAGAGTAAAGTCTAATTCACTTCAGTACATCTTAGAAATAAGGCATAACTAAGAACTTTACTAAAAATCTGTCATTATTCTGAAGTTTACTTTTGAATGAGTTCATGCACGGGTCCACCTCAACTGTTTTGTGCTTATTTTATGCATCTTTTGAAATTCCATTTTACAGTGGCTTCTCAGTGTAAGTGAGTCACGACTGCTTATCAGAATTTATGCTATTATCAGAGTATTTCTCCATTAATCATAGAGTGTGAAAATTCACCAAGAAAAATAATTATTTGCTTTTCTGATGCATATTACTTAATACCAGCAATGCACTTGGGTCGTCCCTGCCAC
The DNA here is from genome assembly GCF_009905375.1 of Apium graveolens. Lineage (NCBI taxonomy): Eukaryota > Viridiplantae > Streptophyta > Magnoliopsida > Apiales > Apiaceae > Apium > Apium graveolens. Next base: position 282,002,225 of record NC_133652.1, on the reverse strand, counting down.
ATTTTTACTGTAGATCTCAAAGGAGTACCTGATTTTTATTCCCTTTTCTTTTACTTTTTCTTTTGATGAGTGAGGTTTATCAACACTTAGTACATCCATCAGATTTACTAACATCCGAACTTAACAGATGAGAAGCATTATTCTAGTTTTTGAATTAGTAATAAGATAGACAAAGTAAATGTGACTAAGCTCAATATCAGAATTTGCTTGTGTCAATTGATTTCCATATAAATAATTACTTCTAACATGGGATCTCTAATATGTTAAAGACTACTAGGTCAGCATCTAGCACAGTTATCCTCATAGGATTGAATAGTCACAGAAACAGTTAGTTCACTATCATAGTTTAGAAATTCACATCAAACAACAATCAGTACTAAAGCAATTTTTAATTAAGCACATAAAACACAAAGAGAGTAATTTCTATAAATAATGATCATAAAGTCTGATGCATCAGAACAAAAGCTAAGCAGATTTAGAGAAAGAACCTGAAACCATTCCAAGTTCATTTACCAATCTTGTAAAAGTAGCTTCACACAGTCATTTTGTGAAGATATCTGCTAGTTGTTGATCTGTTGGAACAAAGTGCAATTCCACTGTACCTTCATCCATGTGTTCCCTTATGAAGTGGTACCTAATGTTGATGTGCTTTGTCATTGAGTGTTGAACTAGATTACCTGTCATAGCAATATCACTTTGATTATCACAGTAAATAGGGATTTTAAAATATGTTAACCCATAATCCAGTGGCTGATTCTTTATCCAAAAATTTTATGCACAACAGCTTCCTGCAGCAATGTATTCTGCTTCTGCAGTTGATGTGGAAATTGACTTTTGTTTCTTGCTAAACCAAGAAACCAATCTGCCTCCAAGAAATTGGCAGCTTCCACTTGTGCTTTTCCTGTCAATTTTAGAACCTGCAAAATCTGCATCTGAGTAACCTATTAGTTTAAATCTGATTCTCTGGGATACCATAATCCCAGATCAGCTATTCCCTTAAGATACTTTAAAATTCTTTTCACAGCTGTTAAGTGAGGTTCTCTTGTATCTGCTTGAAATCTTGCACAAAGACATGTAGCATACATGATATCAGGTCTACTAGCAGTTAGATAGAGTAGAGAGCCAATCATACCTCTGTAATCAGTAATATCTACTGATTTACCAGTATCCTTATCCAGTTTTGTTACAGTGGCCATGGGAGTGGATGCACTTGAACAATCTTGCATTCCAAATTTCTTCAGCAAATTTCTGGTGTACTTGGTTTGACAAATAAAAGTGCCTTCTTCATTCTGCTTGACTTGAAGGCCCAGAAAATAGCTAAGTTCCCCCATCATACTTATTTGATATCTTGACTGCATCAGTTTGGCAAACTTCTTGCAAAGTCTGTCATTTGTAGAACCAAAGATGATATCATCAACATATATCTGAACCAGAAGTAAGTCCTTTCCATGGTTGAGGTAGAACAGTGTTTTGTCTATAGTTCCTCTGTTAAATCCACTTTACAAAAGAAACTGAGCTAAAGTCTCATACCATGTTCTTGGAGTTTGCTTAAGGCCATAAAGTGCTTTATCAAGCCTGTAAACATGATTAGGATATTTGGGATCTACAAAGCCTGAAGGTTGTTCAACATAAACTTCCTCCTTTAATTCTCCATTGAGAAAAGCACTTTTCATATCCATTTGAAAGACAGTAAACTTTTTGTGAGCAGCATAAGCCAAAAATATCCTTATGGCTTCGAATCTAGCAACTGGTGCAAATGTTTCATCATAATCAATTCCCTCCTGTTGAGAATATCCTTTTGCAACCAACCTTGCCTTATTCCTTGTAATTATGCCATCACTATCAGTTTTGTTTCTGAATACCCACTTTGTACCAACAACAGATCTGTTCTTTGGTCTTGGCACTAGGGTCCAGACTTTGTTTCTTTCAAATTCATTTAACACTTCCTACATTGCTTGCACCCAATCAGCATCTTGAAGAGCTTCTTCCACTTTCTTTGGTTCAGTTTGAGAAAGAAAAGAATTGTAAAGACATTCACTCGAAGTAGCTGTTCTAGTTCTGACACCTGCATCAGGATTTCTAATAATTAAGTCAAGTGTATGTGATTTAGTCCACTTCCTTGCAGATGGAAGGTTTTCTCTAGAACTGGATGCTCCCCCATGATCCATGCTATCTTCATCAACATTTTTTGATGCTCCCCCTGAAACTATGCTCTCTGAGTTGGATCCTTCAGAATTTAAGTTTTCAGAACTATCAGAACTTGGCTTATCAGAACTTGATGAATCAGAACTTGAAGAGCTAGTTGTATGTTCTGATGCTTCTTGAGATGTGGTTGTATCTTGAATATGCTCCCCCTGCATAGGTGCATCTTCCTTTGGCGTAGTCACCACAGTTTCAATAACATCAGAGTTTAATCCATCAGAGTTTGCAGTATCAGGATTTTGACTGTCAGGATTTTTAGTATCAGAATTTAAGTCTTCATCTTCAAATCTCAGCTGATCATGATAATTGAAATCTTCAAGTCCAGTAATCTGCTTATCATCAAAAGAGACATTGATAGATTCCATGACCACTCTTGTTCTCAAGTAATAGACTCTGAAGGCTTTTGTGAAAAGTGGATATCCAACAAAGATTCCTTCATAAGCTTTTAGATCAAATTTGGATAGTTGTTCAGGTTGAGTCTTAAGAACAAAACATTTGCATCCAAATACATGAAAATACTTCAGATTTGGCTTCTTTTTCTTCACCATCTCATATGGTGTCTTTCCTTGCTTGTTAATGAGTGTTGCATTCTGAGTAAAACAAGCAGTCTGCACAGCTTCAGCTCAGAAATAGGTTGGAAGCTTTGCTTTATCAAGCATTGTACGTGCAGTTTCAATGAGAGTTCTATTCTTTCTTTCAACAACTCCATTTTGCTGTGGAGTTCCAGGAGCAGAAAATTCCTGCTTGATTCCATGGTTTTTGCAGAACTCTTCCATTATCAAATTCTTGAACTCAGTACCATTATCATTTCTTATTATCTTCATAGAATCTTTGACCAATTTATCCAGTTTCCTGACATGATCAATCAAGATAGATGCAGTTTCACTTTTTATGTGCAAGAAATACACCCATGTGTATCTGGTGAACTCATCCACTATGACCATAGCATATTTCTTCTTTGCAATAGACATGACATTTACTGGACCAAATAGATCAACATGTAGTAGGTGATAAGGCTCAAGAATTGATGATTCAGTCTTGCTCTTGAATGAGGATTTCCTTTGTTTAGCCTTCTGACAAGAATCATAAAGGCCATCAGGAGCAAATACTGACTTTGACAGTCCTCTCACAAGATCTTTCTTGACTAGTTCATTTATATTGTTGAAATTTAAATGAGAGAGTTTCTTGTGCCAATTCCAGCTTTCTTCAATTGATGCTCTACTCATCAGACAGATTGCCAAACCATTAGTACTTGTTGAAAGCTTGGCTTCATAGATGTTACCATGCCTGTATCCTTTCAGAACAGCTTTTCCTGTAGATTTACTAATAACTTCACAGTGTTCTTTAAAGAAATCCACATGATAACCTCTTTCACAGATTTGACTAACACTCAGCAGATTGTGTTTAAGTCCCGAGACCAGAGCTACTTTTTTAATGATGACATTCCCAAGATTGATATTGTCATATCCCAACATTTTTCCAATGTTGTCATCTCCATAAGAAACACTTGGGCCAGCCTTCTCCACAAAGTCTGATAGCAGGGCTTTATTTCCAGTCATATGTCCTGAACATCCACTGTCCAGAACTAGGATGTTTATCCTGTTGCCCTGCAATCACAAAGACCACTAATCATTAGTTTTAAGGACCCAGACTTACTTGGATCCTTTGGCCTTATTAAGTTTGTTAACATTTGCAGCGGATTTAGCATCAAAGTTTATGTTAACATTTTTCTTATCAGACTTTACACTATCAGACTTTGAATCAGAACTAACACTAGAAGGAACAATTCTAACTTTCTTTAAAGAAGGTTTTATTTGATAATAATCATAGTACAGATTATGATATTCCTTACAAGTATAAATGGAATTCCATAAACTACCACAATGAAAACAAGGATTTTGTGGCTTATATCTAACAGACTGACTCTTAACTTCTGACTTTGAAGGTAAGGAGTTTAGGTTCTTATTCTTTCTGCAAAAAGAAGCCAGATGGTTAGAACTTCCACAGTTATGACACATTTTTCTGGAGCATCAGGAACAGGCTTATAATTATTGCTTTTATTCACACCTTCCTTTCCATTCCTATTTTTCCTAGGTGATTTTACCTTGTTTGCATTCTTAACATCTTTCAGCTTATGCTTAAGCTGCTTCTTTGTCATTAAACCTACGTTTACTTCAGTTGTCTTTTCCTGTTTTAGTTTGTCAGAAGTTAATTCCTTTTTAACTTCTGATTTCTCATTATCAGAATTTACAGCTACAAACTAAACAGACTTTAACTTAGATTTTTGATTAACAACTATAGGCTTAATTTCTACATTTCCTTTATCATTCTTATCATCTCCATAACCTAAACCCTCTTTCCAGTTTTCAGTACTTAACAAATTATGAGTTGTTCTGCCAGAGTTAGTCCATAATCTCTCTTTCCTTTTCTAACTCAGCTTTTAGAGATTCATTCATTTTAAGCACTTCATCCCTAACAAAGAAAGCATCATCTCTATCTTTCTGAGTTTGATGGAACATGACTAACTCTTTTTCTAAATAATCATTCCTCTTTTTGCAAGCAAGATTTTCAGAAGTTAATCTTTCACATGTTAAAGTTTGATCTCTATAGCTAATGAACATGGTTTTAAGATATCTTTTCAACTCATTAATATCATCAGTATGAAAGGCATAAGTAGTTTGAGGTACCTTTAACTCAGCAACTTCAGAACTGCTTTCAGCACTTGCCATATCAGTATTTACCATCAAGGCATAATTTTCCTCACTTTCAGAATCTGAGGTGTCTGTCCAGTGTTTGTTCTTTGTGACAAGAGCCTTGCCTTTGTCACTCTTCACTTTCTTGTAATCAGGAGATATGTGGCCTTTCTCACCACAGTTGTAGCATTTGACATTTGTATAATCTCCTCTGTCAGACTTTCCTCTTTTGCCCTCAGATTTTCTGAAATTCTTCTTATCAGAACTTGCACCTTTCCTGGAAAACTTCTTTCCCTTCCTGAACTTCCTGTATGCAATCTTTGTGATTCCTTTCACCATAAGGGCACACAGCTTCATCATCTCTTCATCAGCATCCGTCTCAGGCAAGCTTTCAGATTCTGAGTCATCATCACTATCAATACTTGATGACTCAGTATCAGACTTTGTGAAGAGAGCTTTACCCTTGACTTTCCTTGAGGTAGCTGCCTTGAGTGATTCTTTTTCAGCCTTAAGAGCAACTGTCTAGCTTCATGAAGATAGACAAGGGCATCAGATTGATGCTAGCTCCCAAATCACATAAATACTTGTCAAATGACAAGTTTTTAATGGTGCAAGGAATAGTGAAGCTTCTAGGATCTTTAAGCTTCGGAGGTAACTTCTTTTGCAGCACAGCACTGCATTCCTCCGTAAGAGCAATGGTCTCTAAGTCATCGAGCTTCACTTTCCGAGAGAGAATACCTTTCATAAACTTCGCATAGCTAGGCATTTGTTCAAGAGCTTCAGCGAAAGGTATATTGATATGAAGTTTCTTGAACATCTCCAGAAACTTAGCAAATTGCTTATCCAACTTTTGCTTCTGCAGCCGCTTAGGAAAATGAGGTGGAAGATAGACCTGTTTCTCCCCTATATTACCCTCACGAGAAGTGTGTTCCACAGTTTTCTTCCTTGATTCCACTTGTGCTTCCTTCTGCACATCTTTTTCATCCAAAACTTCAGATTCTGGAACTTGAGATTTTTCAGGGCTTCCAACCTTCCTAAACATCAATATAATTGCCTTAACCTACTCTTCTGCTTCCCTCTTGCCTGGAACTTCTGTATCACTAGAAAGTATTTCTGGTAGTCGTTTCAATAAGGCGTTAGCAATTTGTCATATCTGGTTCTCTAGAGTCTTGACAGACTCAGCCTGGATTTTACATATAAGAGCCTGGTTTTTGCACATAAACCTCAACTCCTCCAATTCAGAGTTTTCATTTGCAGATTGACCGACAATTCCATGTGGGTAGTGTTGAAGTTGGAGTTGTTGAATTGGTGCATACTGTTGCTGAAAACCAGGAGGATTGAATTGATTGGATCCAAACTGCCGATAAAGCTGTTGTACCACATTCTGATTATTGCTCCAGCTGAAGATAAGATGATTCCAGTTATCAAGAGGATAAGTGTTTGGAAATGGTTGTTGCAATCTCTGAAAGTTCCTCATAAACTGAGCTGATTCACTAGATATAGCGCATTGCTCCGTCGCATACGAACCTGCATATAGCTCACAAACACTGGTTATCTGATTAACACCATAGTTAACAAGAGAATCGATCTTCATAGACAACTCCTTTAGTTGAGCAGTGAGAGCATTAGCTGTATCCACTTGAAGAACTCCTGCTACCTTGCCCTGTGGCAATCTCTGAGTTGGATACTAATATTCATTAGCAGCCATCTATTCAATTAGATCATAAGCTTCCTCATAGCCCTTTGCCAATAATGCTCCACTTCATCCTGCATCGAGCATGGGTCTTGACTGTGCTCCCAAACCGTTATAGAAGTAATTGATGATCATCCAATTAGGCATTCCATGATGAGTACACTTCCTAAGCATCTTTTTGTAGCGCTCCCAAGCTTCACATGGAGATTCCCCCATTTGTTGTGCAAATTGAGTAATAGCGTTTCTGATTGCAGCTGTCTGCACCATAGAGAAGAAATTAGTGAGAAACTTTTGAGCAAGATATTCTCAAGAAGCAATTGAACCAGCTGGTAGATAGTGTAACCAACTCTTAGCCTTGTCCATCAGAGAGAATGGGAATAGTCTCAGCTTCACAACATCTTCAGATATACCGTTGAACTTGAAGGTGTCGCAGATCTCAATGAAATCCCTAATATGCATATTGGGATCTTCCGTTGGAGAACCCCAAAACTGGACTGAATTCTGTACCCATTGAATTAGTCTAGGGTTGATCTCAAAGGTATTAGATGCGATAGCTAGCCTGACAATGCTAGATTGAATGTCATTGATTTTGGGTTGAAAAAAATCTATTAAAGCTTTCGTTGGTGCTGCTGGATCTCCCATTGTATTGTATACCTGAAACACAAACAAGAAAACCGTACAGGTAAAAGAATCTGAGTCAGTGAACTTTAATGACCACTGATGGAAAGCACATAAACTAAAAATTAACACTGTGTCCCCGGCAGCGGTGCCAAAAACTTGTTAGGGCGATAACACGCGCTAAAATTCATGCAAATATATGGATTTGCAAGTAGTATGAGATATAAATCAGATTCGTTCCCACAGAGACTGGTTTAGGTTAAGTTCAATTTATGCACCTATACAACAGTGTACGGTTATTGCTCAATGCTAAGACAAATAACAAATTGGGTTTTGATTAAACTAAGAGATTATACTAAATAACATTAACTAAGATAATTGAGTTTGAATTACTTATATGAGATAAACATGGGGTTCTAACTTCATTAAATACTTCATTCAAAGTCATTGTTCTTAACCTTAGCATGCAATGGTGATGACGACTAATAAGATAACATGAAACTAGTAAACGCCAACTTTCGTTGTACCAATACCCTACTACCGGACATCCACAAAAGAGATAGAAGCTGAATAAATACCAATTATGTTGAGACCCTATATGTCTATATAATTTGACAATATAAAGGTTTAATGATCAAGTTATCTATCGTGATTACAAAGGACAAGTAAGATGGTTAAAATTACCTACGAATCATGCATAACAAATACATGAACCTATGCTAGCATGGAAAGTTCTAAACCCCTATATTCACTTGATCTTTAGGAGCATAATGAGCTGGAATGACCATGTCTCCATCAGTAAATACCTAAACTCTTTTAATGGGGGTGAAAGGACCATTCTTGAGAATATAAACATATAATGGGTTGGCGATCCTTATAAATAACATCATTTTATTTTTCCATAATGTGTAGTTAGATCTGTCAAAGGCAAGAATTTTGATACTGCTAATCTTCTGTGTATTCATTCTTCCAATATCTTTAATCTGTTTACTTTTAGATTTTGCTCTGATACCACTTGTTAGGTAATAAATATAACACATAAGGAGGGGTGAATGTGTTTTGGTTATTTTTAAGGCTTCTTGAATGTTTATTGCTTGGTGAACAAAGTAGATTAAAATGCAATAATATTATGTTAACTGAAATTAAAATAGCACACACAATATTTCAAAACACACTTAATTTTGTATTAAAATCAAGCTAGTGTTTTGCTACAAATTATGGGTTCTTTGTAAGTAAAGAACTCAGCTTCTTTCTTGAGAGAGTTACAAGAAATATTAGATCTGTTTGATACCTTTAAAAACATAATACTAGTGTTTACTTTATAGATTAGTAAACACAGGTTTACACGGCATGCAATAGAATGTACTAAACCCTACTTTAAGTTGTCTCTAAAGTTTTCCATTTTTGGCTTAGTGTATCTTTGCAAATCCCGTGAATCTATGACTTTCCTTTGTCAGTTAATCTTGGCCTTTGATCTTGCACTCTTCAAGCTGCTTTTGTAGACTTTTTAATCTAAGTGATTAGATCGTTTATTGATTGATAATCTTGAATATCTACGTACATAAGACGAATAAGCATAACCAATACTAGGATAACAATCAATCACCAAACACCAAGATATTGAAATAATTTAAGCATAGAAATCCATAAGTAAATCCGTTAGAACCCCACGATAATGATTAGTTCATAACTGAACTCATCGTCACCATGGGTTCCAATTAAAGCATGATAATAAACAATATAAGAGTACTAAGGTTCAAGAAAAAATCAAAAAGAAGCATCCAAGTATCAACTATATAAAAGAAAATAAAGGTCTTCTTCTCCATAGCCTTCTCGTGCTCTTCCGGTCTTCTTATTGCTCTCCCCTCCTTCATTATTGTTAAAAACATCTTTTAATTAGTATATATAGGCTCCAGGATGACCAGGCCTCTCAAAATCTTCAATTTCGACAAAAATCAGGATTCTGGGGCAAAAACCGGGCGTGGACGCGGTGCTACAGGGCGCGGCCGTGCTGGAATAGTGATTTCAGCGGCGCGGGTGCCCTGCTTCTGGCGCGGCTGCGCTGAGATTCTTATTGATTGAGCCAAACACGTGGTTGACTCAGATCATTTCCGACCGTGCAACATAATATTTCCAACCGTAGTTGGTCGGAAATGAGCCTTCTACTTTTGAAGAGTAGTTAAAGTACTTTACCTTCCTATTTTCCTCAATGATAACCAATAGTTGGGGATAATAAAGAGAAGAGTAATCTAATTATGTGTGGGTAACGGTTTTATTCTTCCAATTTATAACCATTATACTTTATATATGTATTGGGTCATTTATTTCACATCTTGTAGGCTAGTGAAGTTGAAGGTGAAGTGTAAATTTGAGATCTATAAGGTATGTGTGTATATTGTAACTTTCTTGAATTTAGATTATATGTGAATAATTATATATTTTCTCTTGATTGAATACATATAAATATACTTATACACATAAAAATATATATAAACACACACACACACATATATATATGTATATATATGTAGGTTAAGTAAAATAAGGTTCTTATCTCTAAAATTAGTTAAATATATATATATATATATATATATATATATATATATTTTTATGTAGATGTCGATCAATGATCGTAGTTAGATGAATAGTTGAGTCATTTCTAAACTTTTGTCAAAATATTGAAAGGTTGGTCGAAGGTTTATTGAAATGTCCTTGCAATGATGTAGAATTAGAAGTTGGCAGACTGTTGACAATGTTAGATATCATTTAATAGCTAATGGCATTTGTGTGGGTCATAAAGTTTGGACATGTTATGGCGAGTCACTATTAAAATGATAAAACAGAAAATCATGTCGTGTAGAAATAGTGATTGGACAACCGGTAGATATGGGTGCATGTTAAGAGATGTTTGGGCTCAAAATTTTAGTGGTACCCTTGATATAATGGTAATACTAGTAATTCTAGTAATAGTGGAGTAGAAGAGTCTACAATATGAATGCTTCTGAAGTCTGTAAGGAAGTTAATAAATGTGGAACACCCATCTATCTAAAAAACTCTAAATACACAAGATTATCCTTCTATGTGAGGTTCTTACATTTTAAAAGTGCATCACGTTATAGAAAGAAGTCATTCAATTTGTTACTTGAGATTATTGGAAATGTTCTTCCTTCGAAACATTCAATGTCAAGTAGGTACTATGAGGTGAAGAAAATGATGAAGGAATTGAAGTTGTTATATCATAAAATGAATGCATGTATAAATAATTGATATAATGGAACACTTGGTTTTGCACTTGGCTGAAGAATGTTGATTCAGCGGACCCGTTCACTATCGATGAATGTATCATTTTGATTGATTATTGAAATTCATGGAAGATTAGATCAAGAATAAGGTGCAGGTGGATGGTTCGATTGCGGAATAATATATTAAGGAAGAAACCACTACCTTTTGTTCATTTTACTTAGGAATCTATTATGGACCATGTGGTCACAATGAAGTTGTAGTGGAAGAACAAGATGAGTATATTTTGGGAGTTTTAAGATATCTAATTGAGTCTTTAGAAATGTACGGAGTTCGATACTTAGACAATAAGGAACACTTTGTTGCGGAATATTATATCTTTTTGAACATGTTGGAGGTTCAAAAGTATATTAGGTATATTTTATGTATGAAAAAATTTGAAATTCTTCTAATTTTAATTCTTGAGTTTAATTATTCTTTATTTTTGTGTAGGGAATATGCAACTTATACAAGAGCAACATCCGAACAATTAGAATCATTTCTCAATACTCACTTCAAAAGTCGGTTAAAAAAGGAGGTAATCGATTTTAATATGCCTACACGAAGTAGAACTAGGTTGCAGACACCATGTCCAATAAATGGAAAGGATGGCCATTCAACTAGAGCTAGGTTTCACACAGGGCTAGCCATTCAACTAGGGCTAGAGTGCACACCCAAGTCCAACTTTATCAGGTAGTCCACCAAGTCCACCCATTTCACCAAGTCAAATTTCTAGTCTGCGCAATCCAAATACCCATAGGATGACTGCAGTCAAAGAGCGTGCTTGGTTATGATGCAAGCCCAGAACAGATTGAGTTTAGGGTATTTCTTTTTTATGTATTAAATAAATTACTTTAGCCTCCATGTGTGTTTAATTTTGAGCACTGCAACTACTTGTATATTTATATTTTTTACATCAATTGATCTAATATTTGCGCATTTTTTATTTTTTTCTTTACCTAAACAGAAATAGTGCATTTTGGCACATTTCCTTATTTATTATTTTATATTCCATTATACTATATATCTATTACATTTTTCATATCTGATATAAAAGTACTGATTTAGTTCATGTTTTTATTACTCTTACATTAACATGAAACATTTTATATTAAAAATAAAAATGTAGATTGGGTTCTTAGCCATTGTTAAATATTATATTTGAAAAGGTGTATTTCTGTTACCCTTTTACCTGTATTATAGGTTTTCCACTATGTGTAACCTGTTTTTATATCTTTTATTATTTTCAGTACATCTATAAGAATTTGAGGGGACAAGTCTACTTCCAAGCCACCTAGAATATCAAAGAGCATATGAATTGTACATGCAAAAGAGTGATGAATGAGGAGAAAGATCGTTTGAAGAAAAAGATGGTCGAAACTGGACTACCGAAAATGATTTTGGGAACAACTGTTAAAGTATTGCGAAAGCGAGGCTTATAAACACCGATCAGATATTGGAGCAAATAATCGGAAACAAGTTCAGACTCTGCAAAACGCCGGTGCAAAACCTTTTGAAGTTGTTCTATAAGAAAAAGAGCTTAAACCAACCTCCACTGGTCAAGAGTTAAACCGGGTCGTCTTTCGTCACAGTCGATTTTAGTCTTAAAATGAACAAAACAAACCTACTAAAATTTCTGCCGGGCCCTCTTTTGGACGAAAAAGTTTGACTTTTACCACCTCAAATAAAACCGACCGTCTATTCTGACCATTTACCCGACCGACACAAACACACCGCTTTGCAGGACAAAACCGATAAGAGAAACTGACCACAACTTCTATCGGGCCCGTAACTAACACAATCCATTTGACCAGTACTACGTGGACCTAAACCGACCGTCAAATCCAACTACTGAACTCCACAGACTGTGTTGTCGTCGATTTTATATTACCGTTATTTCTTTCCAACTACCAATAATGCACGTGAGCTGGGCAGGAAATATTATTTTAATGAAACCGACTGAATGGTCGGATTTCAATATGTTATTAATATTTGATTTACCTCCTTTTCTCTTTTGTTCTTCATTTATTTCTTGAGTTAAAGAGGGGGAGAAAAGTGGGTGAAGAGTGAAAATCTTGATGATAAAAATTAAAGAGAATCTAAAGCTCATTGGTAAAAATTTTAAATATGAAGCTATTATTATTACTTGTATTTTGAATATTTGCTCAATTTATTTGTGTGTCTGTATATGTATACACACATAACTTGTACCTACATGCTTCTTTTGATATTATTACACTATGTGTACCATTTTGCTTATTCATTTTGATTTATGATTAATGATTTGGTGGTACTAAATGAATATTATTTTATTTTTATGTTAAGTTAGAAATGAATCATATAATCAATATATGTATTTCTTTGCATTGGTAAATGTCTAATCAATATCGGGATTTGATGAAAATTAGATTCGAACTTGTCCAACTTTCACCGGACAACACATATTGGGACGATGCATAAGATTTTTTGAAATTTGCTCATGGAAATGGGATGGTATCCATAAACTTTTATGCCCGTGTAACAAATTTAAAAATGGAAAAGGATGAGTGATGAATCTATTGAACTTCACTTGTATCAAAATGGCATGTTAGAAAATTATGAAGTATGGGATAAACACGGTGAAAAGAAAAAAGCTCCTACAAAGAAAAAATGTAGGCGTATTCCAGAAGAAATTAATGTTGAAGAAGCTTTTGATTTAAATCCATTGCTACAAAATGTTAAAGGTAGAAATCTTAATATCGATGATGAACAAGATACGGTAGTAGTGACGTGGAAGAATCTCTAAACACATACGCTTCTCAATTTTATACGTACCTGAAAAATTTGGGACCTAAAATTTATTTGGGTAACACAACTTTTACCAGAATATCATTGAGTTCTAGGTTGTTATATTTTAAGACTTCCGCACAATATTCTGAAAAAGCTTTTAATTCTTTACTTTCTTTTCTTGTTGAAGTTCTTCTAGAGGATCATACTCTACCAAATTCCGCACAATATTTGTTTGATTTTTCACTGTTAGAATTTAAATATATAGATCCATTCTATTAATATTTCTGATACTGAGAGAAATATAGAGAAATGTTACTAAAAGCCTTGGTGATGATCTTTTTTAGGGTTTAAACCTTTACTTTTTTTCCATATGTTTAAAGAGATAAGCATTCGAGATTCTTATTATAGTAATATTTTTTATACCTTTTAAAAAATTTAACTATGCCATATTTATGTATTTTAGATTAGGGCTATACTACTGAGCAATTAATGGTTAAAAGTGCAGTATTTTATGATATTTAGGTTGATGTATATTTGTTTACTATTTGCAAGGCAATTGAGGAAGCGACTCAATAATTTATAGAATGGGAAAGTTTCGAATATGACGAGTCTGCACCTGAAGATGGTGCAGGAGCCAAAGATGTAATGGTTTCCAAGATGGTGCAGTTTTTGAAGATGAAGATCGTATTATGGTCGGTTGTTTTGTTTAACTGTAAACTTTCAAGAAACTTGAACTAGAATGATATGGTACGTTTCTTGGCAACTCGAAATTAAATGTGAAAACTCATCGTATTCGATTATATTTTTTCCAGAAAACAGAGTATAATAGTATCTGGTTGTAATGGATTTATTTCGGATGTTGAAATTTGTTATAATGGTATTCTTTAATTTATGTCAAGTTTATGATTGAATGGTTTAGTAAGTTAAAGATGCATGCTGATTGGTTTATTAATTACGTTTTATACGCTTAGTTTAGGTATTAACCTGTTCTTGGAAAAATCGAGCCCATAAAACTGACCATATTAACATTATTACCAACATATTCAAGAGAAATATAAACATTTAAAATACAGAAATATTACCACATTTTTCAAAAAATGATAGGTTATGAGTGGTCAGAAATAATAATTGGGGGCCGACTATTTAAAAATGCATCATTTATACATTACCAACTAAAATATCAACAACCAAGTGTGGTAAGTTTATCATAAATTGAAACGACTCATTTTGACATTACTGACTACCCATTTTCGACCAAATGTGGCTTGTTTTGACTTTTTACATTCCCAACTAAATCATTTCCAACCAAACAGGGTCTATTAGGTTTTGACATTGCCGACTACCATGTATAACCAAATGTGGTTGGTTTTAAGTTACTCACATTTGCGTCCAAACCATTTTCCACAAAATTTGGTCGATTATGTTTTGACATGGCAGTACTAACGTGAAAGACACGTATAAGGAGAGCTAAGTTTAGCATGAAAGTAAAATGACTTAACGGACTTAACTGACACGTTTGTCTATTGGAATGCGGTAGCACGTATAAGGAGAGCTAAGTTTAGCATGAAAGTAAAATGACTTAACGGACTTAAGTGACACGTTTGTCTATTGGAATGCGTAGTAAATGACCTTGATGACCAATGAAAGGGTCATTTATGATCACAATTTAACACCACTTTAATTAGTCAGTTTTTATAGATTTTGATCCTTATTTTTGACGGACTACACTCAATTTTTACCAAATTTGCTGGTATGTGCAATTGTCTGGTAGTGTTAGTTACAAAGTGTGACTTTGTATGAGACATCTAGGGCACCTAGATGTAAGATACAAAGTGTGATTTCTATTACACATCTACTTTATCAAATGTAACATTCAATAAATAATAATTTATTATGTAGGTTATTAAGTCTAATAGTTAATTTAAAATATAATAATATTTACAAATTTTCTTAAAAAAATTCTTACATTTCACACGGAAATTTGTATTTTGTTCTAGTCCCATAAAGTCAATATACGTTGTGAACATAAAAGGATTTGTTATTGTTATTGCAATTATAATTATAATAATATTATTATCTATCGAATATTCATGTGATTTTTTTTTTCACGTTACAAAAAAATATCTTCTTAAAAGTTACAAAATACAACTTTATGTAAAGCATAACTTGTTATAAGTTACCAAATCCAACTTAATATAATACATACATGGTATATGTTAGTTACTTAAAAGTTACAAAATGAAATTTTCTGTTAAATGTATTACCATTTTAATGATTATATATACAAATCTTATTCTACCAATATACTTAGAATGAACGATAACTTACTATCTCATACTAAAAAATTAAGTTTGTCTTAATAGATACCAAAAACACTCTTTTGTCAACATTGTTTTGCCGTATTTTAGCTGTTTGATCTTTTGTTTGATTTTCAGCCATTAATCTCTTTGTTACCTACAGGATGATAGTAAGCACATTTAAAACAAGTTACCAAAAACAAATAAGGAAAAACGTGCTTCAAAAATATATAGAAATTGGGACACATGAAGGTGTTCCAATGGTGGTACTACTCTGTTATCTCACATATTATATATTTATAATTTTTCTGTCCTTGTTTTCACTACCCTACCTTTGATGCCACTAACTCTTATAAATGAGTCAACATTTTCTTTATTGTTGTGTTACTTTCCTTACTATTGGAGATAACAGTGGGTGACAGTTGAGACACTATTAATTTCTTATTCAGAGTGGTTCAATTTTTTCTTTTGCAGACAAGTATTGTGATGTGAAAGACAAATTCTCAAAGAATACAAAGAGGGTTCTCAAAGCAAATGTTTTATAATATTTCTCTCCAGGATTTTGAGTAAAGTGTGGGATCAATGCATGCTTTTCTATCTATAGCAATTATTACACAATATTGTTATTTTAATATTGGAAAAGTTTATTTTGTAGTTTATTTTTTATCAAAAAAGTGGTTCTTTCTATGTTTGTAATGTTCTTACACATCACTTACTAGTTCAGTCATGCATCTATGAGTCTTGTGTTTATTAGAAAGAGAATTCATGTTGCACATTTGAAAGTTCATTGATTCTAGACACATGGTGTTGAGAATGGAAAATTAGCCCATCTTAGTGGTTCTGACTAAGGGTTTGTTGTGTGATTTTCATGAATTTAATATATTTGTTAGAAATGGGATAGTCATTCTATGTTATCCCCTGCTTATAAAACTTGTGTGGGAGTCTCAAATATGAATCAAGAGACAAAAAGAAAATCAAGGATCAAGATCAAGATGACAAAATAACTCTACTAAGTTGAACATCAAGAACCTTATCATCTTTACATCAAGAACCTTATCATCTTTATGTTGAATTTCTTATTGACACTGAGAAAGACTTTGAATGTTGACCCTTATAAAATGTATTCTAATTGATAAATGTCCACATAATATTTACAAAGTTTTTAGTTTGGGTAGTCAATGTTATATCATAAATAGTTGAATTATTTCAGTTTTTTCTATACCCTCCTACATATATATGAGTAGCTATCATTTTTAAAATTATAAGATTGTAAAATAATAATTTTCTTTAAATAAATTAGTTATTTTATGATACATTTAGATTGTACTATGAGTTTAACATTCATTTAGTACTATAATCAAAATTACAAGAGAGGGACTATAAAATTTATTAGCAATTTCTAAAATTATTTTCTATATTTAAAAATTGTGTACAAAGTTATTTGTTGTTTGTGATTGTCCTTCCATAAATTTTTAATAAAAAATTAATATACTAAAATAGACTAATAATTAAATAATAACTAAAGTCAATATATGAGATATATTAAGTTAGACAATAATTGAAGCAACAAACACAAATTACTAAAATATAATCAAAATCACAACATAGTGACTTTAATGTAGAAATTAAATCCCAGCACAAAACTGATGTATTGGTCTCAGACTATAACAGCAAGCATATGAGGAAAGAAAAACAAAGGTTTATTAAGTTGTTCGTTACTTACTGGGAAATGAATAGAAACTTACATAAAAACAAAATTACTACTCTACTGAACTACTAGAAAAATAGCAACACACTCCTACAAGATCTCCACTTCTTCTTTTATTCAAACAACTCCTAAACATCCTCAACTATCACTACGACTTGTTCACTATCAAACCAACGTGGCTTCCAAAGAGACAGCTAGGAAGAATGTTTTGATTATTTCCAACATTCTCTCCCATAATCTAAATATTCTCTAGCAACTTCTGAATTCCCAATAGAGCTCGCATCCTTTCAAACTTTACTGCAGGAAACAATTTCGTTAGAACATCAGCACGTTGTACCTCTGACTTGACATGTTTAATCAAAATCTCTCCCCTTTCAATGCACTCTTAAATGAAGTGATATCGTATGTCAATGTGTTTACTACGACCATGAAAGATCGGATTTGTTGCTAAATCAATTGCAGACTTGTTGTCTATATAAATCACTACAGGTCCATGTTGTATATCACTTATCTCTGTGAGCAAATTGCGAAGCCAAATCCCTTGGCACGCTGCTGCAGTTGCAGCCATAAACTCGGCCTCACAAGAGGATAACACCACACAACGCTGCTTCTGAGATACCCAAGTAATTAAGCTTTCGTTTAAGTAAAAAGCCATTCCCCTGGTACTCCTTCTATCTTCGATATTACCGGCTAGATCACTGTCCGAATACCCTAACAACAAATAATTCCCAGTTCCTTTTGAATAAACTAGACCATAATTTAGTGTACCTTTCACGTACCGAAGTATACGTCTTGCTACACTCAAGTGAAGAGTTGTAGGACGCTCTATAAATCTGCTAATAATGCCAACAGGATATGTGATATCTGGGCGAGTATGCACCAGATATCTTAACCCACCAACGAGACTTTTAAACACAGTGGGATTAACTTCCTTCCCTTTTTCATCCCTGTCAATTTGCTGTCTGGGTTCCATAGGGTATTTCACTGAATTGCAGTCTGCCAATCCCGCCTTTTCAAGTAAACGCTTTGTATATGTCATTTATTTTAGTTGAATGAACCCCTTCTGTTGGTCAACTTCGATACCTAAGTAATGCATTAGTTTACCAAGGTCACTCATTTCGAATTCTGCAGCCATCTGATCTTTAAACCTCTGAATACTCGAAATACTCTACCCTTGATGTCTACCACTAAGCCATCTCCAAACTTAACCTGTCCAGTAATGTTTTCATCGAGCTCCCTAAACTTTGACCGCTGCCATATCATATGATTACTTGCTCCGTTGTCCAAATACCACAGATTTCGTCTCTGTTTCGTTAAGCAGCAATGCAGGTTCATCATCTTGAATCTGCGTTAGATTTGCCTCTTGCTTGGGGTCCATCTCTCGCTTTGGTTTTCGACATTCGATAGCAAAATGTCCAAGTCCTCCGCAATTAAAACACCTCACTCTGCTCCTGTCACGAACTCCATGAACTCCTTGAAAATTGCCTCGAATTTTCTGATTTGGTGAGCCCTATGTACCACCTTTATTCGACCTCCTTTGCCATTCTTCTTTCATCAAGAGCAATTGTCCCTCATGTCACTACTAGAAATAGTAGATACGACATCGGTATTTAGACATCGGCACGTAATGCACCCGATGTTAAAAGTTTTTTTAACATCAGTTTTTAATTAACCGATGTTGAATAAGAATATTGACATCGGTTTCTTATACTAGCCGTTGTCTATGTTTGAAAATAAAAACTGCCAAATATACGTTTTTAACTTTGACATCGGTCATTTTTACAAACCGTTGTCCATGACCAATTTTAAAAAAATTAAATTATCTTGTGATTTTCCCCCGTTTCAGTGCCAAAATTTCCCCCCTTTTGTACAGAAAAAATTATTTTCCCCCTTTACACATATTATTTCCCTCTGTCCAAAACTATATCCCCTATTTGCTCAAACCCCCGATTCTCTCTCTCTCTGTCAAGACGGCAACTCTCTCTCCCTCTCTGTCAAACCTCAACTTCATCTCAAACCCTCCAACTCTCTCCCTCATCTATATGATCTTTCTCTCCTTTCTCGCCATTCCTTTTTATAAACCCTAATTTAGAACTAGTACAAAAACCCTCCTCTCTCATTATTCTCTCCTTTCTCACCACTCCCTCTTACAAACCCTAATTTAAAACTACAAAAATGACACTAAAAATTGACCTAATTAAGCATCAAATCCAGCTTCAAATTGGTAAGCTTAGTCCTTGATAGCAGCTTTAGAGCTTGAAAGGAGCCTGGGTTTCGTCCGATTAAGTTCCAATTTTAAAATTGTTTTAGTAAATTTTAATTTTATAGATGTCTATATATATATTTATTATATAGTTGGTTAATTTATATGTTTACCCCCTCTCTTACCTTCTTTCTCCCTCGTTCTTTTTTTTTAATGTTTTACTTTGTCTCTCGATTGTTACAGGGAACTCTCTTCCATATGGTTTCGAGAAGCTGTCATATGGCTCTGACAAGTTAGAAAGAATAAGTCTATGCGGGCCAGGTGTTTTAACTTTTTATGTGTAAATCTAAAAAATTTGTATGTTTATTAGAGATATTGATGCATGATTTATTCACTTGATATTCATAGTGTTGCTGATAAGAGGAAAGAGGCGGCCGAAAGTACTCTTAATGTTTACAAGGCTGCTTAGTAAATATGTTTTATGTTGTGTAATTGACTTTTTATGTATATATTTAAATCATTAGTCTTTAGGATCTCTAGTTATTTATAATGTTGTTAATATTGTGACTCTAATTATTTTGAGGTCGCAAATGAAGAAGAAGCGTTTCACTTCAAAGAAACAACAATGTATGTACCATATTTTATGGATGTAGCTGAAACAATGTTTCTATACTTTCTATTTTTATCTCCATTTTGGTCCGTGTACCGGAGCTACATATATATATAAATTGAAACTGAGAGTAAAATAGAAGTCTATTTCTAGTTTACTTGTCACTTTTGATCTATTATGGAAAATTTGTTTTTATTGTAAATTTTTCAAATGTAAGGCATTGCAACAAGATGGCCACTGGTTTTGCAACTACATAAGGTGGAGGGGGGTTCAGAATTTGCAGAGTTTCTTCATGCTCCCAAGAAAAGGTTCTCTGATTTTGGTATGTTTTATGTAATCAAGAAAGGTAATGTTGTTATTATTAACAAGAGTTTCCTTGTCTTTTCATGTTCTACTTCCTACAATTTGTTTTGTTATCAGTCATGTCTATATATATTCAGGTTCTTTCCAGCTACTGAATATTGCTAAATGTCTTTAATCAACTATACATGAAATTGTTTTAATCCAAATACGGCTACTGTGCGTCAGGAGATTTCAGATGAAACAGGTCGTGTAACAGGGAAATCCAAGAAAATTTCCAACCATCCAATCCAACTTAGCATATATTCTCCACATGGTAAGTATTGCTAGGACATTTTCTGTAAAAATAGCCCTAATCACCAAGAACGACTCTTAAACACCAATACAAATTATTGGCCAGTATGCCTTTGGTGTGATATCTTCTCCTATTTTTCTTTATTATGCATAATAGTTATAATGCGTATAATCCATTCTTCTTAACCCGGTCTACTATTTTTGACATCCAATATAAATGCCATTCTATTATTATATTTGTCTGGTTGAATACTTTTCTGTTCATTTATGTTAACTTCTTGAGCACATTTTTTTGTTACAGTTGTGAACTTAACCCTTATTGATCTTCCAGGGTCGACAAAGGTTGTTGTAGGTAAGCACGATGGATTTACTTTTTTCTATTCAGCATTCGCAGCTTCTCTGTTTATGACAACATAATGCAAGTTAACAGAATTTACAGAGGGACAGCCAGATACTTGACTTTATGTTGTAATTTTTTTGTTTCAGGTAGTTTATTTCTAGAATGGGTAGAATTTCAATTAATGACGAATGAACCCTGGTATTAGTTGGATGCACTGGCAATGGGAAAAGTGCAATAGGCAACAGTATATTGCAGGAGGATGCATTTGAATCTGATGCCGACTCATCTAGCGTTTACTCACACCAGTGAGATGCGTACAACTGTCTTAGAAAACGGCCAGACTCTTAATATTATTGACACGCCTGGTATAGTTTCTTTCTAGCTGTCTAGTTGGACTTCCATAGTTCTCTACTACAATAAACAGATAGTTTCCTTTAAGCTTAATTTGATCTAATAAATCTTACGCAATATATATGGCAGGTTTATTTGATTGTTCTAAGAAACAGAATCCACTCTTAAAGAGATTGCTAAATGTATCAAGATGGCTCATGATGGTATTAATGCGGTTCTTGTTGTTCTTTCGGCCTAGAGTCGTTTCTCATAAGGTGAAGAGACAGTCATAAATAGCTTGAGGACTCTGTTGTAATAGGTGGAAAAAAGACAAAGTCTCCTGGTGCTACATATATATATAAATTGCAATAGGTCATTTTTTTAGACAAGTTTAGTGTCAGCTTGCATGCAAGCCAAGATGGGGCTTTAACTTTAGATTATTATAAATCAAGTTGTCCAACAGCTCTTGAGATTGTGAGGAAAGAAATAGAATATGTTGTGCTTTCTGATCCCCGTAATGCAGCTTTGATTTTACGTTTATATTTCCACGATTGTTTTGTTCAGGTTAATCTTCTTTAGTTGTAGCGTTCATCCACTCTGTTAATTATAATGTACATTAAGCGATGGCATTTCTTAGCTATAAAATTTTGCTTGCTTCTTCTTAGTAGTAAGAGAATAACCTGTAGCTAGTACTGATTATTGATGTGAATACTTGCAGAGATTTTATAGTTCAGTTTTGCTAGATGATACGTACACGCTTAAAGGAGAAAAGAAAGCTTCCATTAATCATCATACATTAAAAGGCTTTGATATCATTGATCTGATCAAGAATAAGCTGGAACAGAGTCCCCTGGAATAGTCTATTATGCTGAAATCCTCACTGTAGCTGCATGAGATGCAACTATTTTGGTAATCAAGAACAATTTGGAACTTTCTGTATGTGAGAATGAAGCCGCTATTGGCAGGATTTGAGCTAATGTCATGTTTTCACTTGTTGATCTTTGCAGGCCGGTGAACCTTATTGGCATATACCTCTTGGCAGAAAAGACTCAAAAACTGCAGGCTATGAACTTGCAACATCAAATTTACCCGGAGCAAATGAAGGCCTTCTGTCTATGATTTCTAAGTTCATGTATCAAGGTCTATCAGTCACTGATTTAGTAGCTCTTTCAGGTAAACTTGGACTTAAGCTCCATCTTCTTAATTCTAATTTAGATTGCTTATCATGTCTGAGGTATTTTTCCCTATGATGTTATATAGTTGAGTTCCATCGATCGTTATGCAAGAGTTTATAAAAATCTGACTCATCTCCAAGTTAGGTAAATAGTTAAGGATGTTTGTGGTTAAATATAAGTTATAGTTCAATCTTGTTAAAAAAAAGTATTAGTAATGCAATAGAGCTCTTACCTATGTAATATATAGTTTTTTTTTGTTTTATGGCTTGTTTATGTATTAGAGTACTCCAGAATCTTTATCTTTGACTTCTACTAGAGCAATATGCTTTTAAAGAGCAATATGCAAAAGCACCAGAAATGCTGGTGGAAGGGTTGCCTGTGGTAAGTCTTCAGTTGACAATGAATTAATTGTAAATTGTCTATTATATATTAGGTAGCTGGAATTATGTGTTTTTTTACTTTTATTAGGTAGCTAGAAATTATGTGTTGTTTGTGTGCTATGATATCAATTTATGATCCGTTATCACTGTTTCAGGTATCATCGGCCTGCAGGGTTAATTTGCTCTTCTTTGGTTTGATCATGCAGAAGTCAGACTCTTCTATAGTTTATCGGAATTGGGTTGATTGACTAAATTGGATGGAGTTGTCGGAATTTAAGAATAGGGTACTTAAAAATTAGTATAGTATGAGTTGGCTAATGGAATGCTTGTATTTTATTTGAAATGTATGTATAGCATGGTATGAGTAATATTTTGGTATTAGACTTGTAATTTGGATGAGTACCTTTATGTTTCTGTTTGGATGTTTTTTGTTGGGATGTTGCATTATTTTGGTTCCTTGTGCCTGTAAATAGTACCAGGATGGCATGCAATTTATAGAACATTAATATCACAATGGTACATGTAAACCGATATAAAAAATGTACAAAAGACATCATGTAAAATAATATTAAATGAAAAAAAACTAAAAAACTGATGTGAAATAGTCATTTGACATCGGTTTTGAAAAGAAACTCAATGCATTTTAAGTCAAATAACATCGAACTTAAAATGAAGCTGATGTCTTAAATTTTACAATATTAAAGAGTAAACATCGGTTAGAGAAACTGGCTGATGTTAAACAAAAAGATTTAACATCGGTTTCGTGAAAAACACCCATGTCTTATCCATCATTTAACATCGGGGGGCTAATTTAACCATTGTCTGATCAAACATTTCACATCGGGCAGCTAATCTAACCGATGTCTGATCTAGCATTTCACATCGGTTTGTTCGAAAGAATTTTAATAAATGGTTTTTTAAAGGTTCTAGGTTTCATGTTTTAATGGATAAATACCTCATAATATACTCATATTTACCTAGAAATACTGTAATATAAGCTGAAATTTATTGCAAAGACATCACATTTAATCTTAAAACCGATGTATAGCACTGTAATAGATATCGGCTGTTAACCGATGTCAAATGCTGATGACATTTAACATCACACGCGAAGACATCGGTTCAGATTTTTTTAACATCGGTTCCGAATCGATGTCTGATCCCATATTTCTAGTAGTGTGTGCCTCGCGTTTCATCCACTCATCTTCTGTTAGTAACAATTGCCCAATGCCCTTCTCCACTTTGCCCTGTAATTTTTCTTCATGTGCTTTCAGAGATCCAACAGCTTCTTCAAATGACATCTCATCGATTTTTCCGAATTGTTCCATTGCTGAAGTTATCTGAAGAAACCTGTTTGGGACCGCCATCAATAATTTCTTTACTATATGGCTCTCTTGCACCGTTTTACCCAACGCCCGGATATTGGTTACCAAGCCACTCAGAGTCATGCTGAATTCATCAATTCCCTCAGTTTCTTTCATCCTCAGGGTCTCAAACACAGTTTTCATAGTTTGGATCCTGGCTGTCTTGACTCTCTCTGCTCCTTGACACATCATCTTTATTGCTTCCCAGGTGCTTTTGGCTGTTGTCTTTTCGGCCACTGCCAATAAGATGTCATCAGGGATAGCTTGGTACACACCTGCAAGCGCTACCCTGTCCACTTTTTCATCAACAGCAACCTTTGGATCTGTGGGCTCGATTGCATCCCATATTCCATGTGCCCTCATGAATGCTCTCATCTTCATTGCCCATACTGTGTAGTTGCTTTTCGTCAGCATGGGGTAGCTTAGTGCTACCGTTCCTTCTTTGCTTTTCATTGCCTCCATCGAAACTGTTCTTGGCATATACTTGGGAATACGCCGATTACTCGCTCTGATACCAAGTGTAGAAATTAAATCCCAGCACAAAACTGATGTATTGGTCTCAGACTATAACAGCAAGCATATGCGGAAAGAAAAACAAAGGTTTATTAAGTTGTTCGTTACTTACTGGGAAATGAATAGAAACTTACATAAAAACAAAATTACTACTCTACTGAACTACCAGAAAAATAGCAACAGACTCCTACAAGATCTCCACTTCTTCTTTTATTCAAACAACTCCTAAACATCCTCAACGATCACTACGACTTGTTCACTATCAAACCAACGTGGCTTCCAAAGAGACAGCTAGGAAGAATGTTTTGATTATTTCCAACATGTAATATCTATTTTCATTTTCTAAAGTAGTTATCTATATTTGAAAAATGGGTACACAATGATTTATTGTTTGTGATTGTCTTTCCACCCATTTATAGTAACAAAAGATTTGTCTAAATTGGACTAATAATTGAGTAATAATTCAATTGGATATAGGAGATCTCTTAAACTAGACACTAATTAAACCAACAAACACAAATGACTAAAATTACCTCTAATTAGATAATTATATGAACTCAACATATGAAGTGACCATATAAAATTTCAAAAAAAATTACAAGCAAAAGAAAAATCATGTGGGAAGACATGGATAACAATGATGTTTCTTCCTCTTATGTGATCTGTAGTTGTGAGCATCCATTTACTTCTCAAAGCCACCAGTCATTTCCTCAATGATCGTGCAAATTCATCTTTATAAATAGCTGGGTATCCCTATCAAGAATAATTTTTTTTTTCAATTTCTTGGCAATTTTCCTCTTAACTAGAATTTATTAATTCTAATTAAGCAGTATGTATTGCATGATGACTGACTGTATTTCATGCCCATAGTGACTGACTGCATTTCATGCCCATATTAGTGAAGTAAATATATGGAAAATCCTAAATTTATGATAGACTGCAAAAATTTTAGAGAATTTTCAAAGAAGAGTTTTATAGGATTCTCATATCAAAACAAAATGTTTTTATTTGGTCCCGTACTTCTTCATCACAAAAGATCAAGTTTTGTCTTGTCATCACTTTAGGGAAATCGTGCATCAACAACAAATAATATATAAATGATTCAAACAAATGATCTTGAAGACTTTTTACAGTTATTAATATTAATTTTAACACACTTGGATTTTGGATATGGTAACATATAAATATAATTTGATTATCATTGATAAGCTATATAAAATTTACTTGCTACATGATATGGTAATATAATAAAATATAAGGTTTCTGACTCTGGAAATTATGAACCGTTTAGGTAGTGATAATAGTGTTGGGTTTAATCTAATGCTTGTCTTAATAATAATAGTTTGATTTTGTTTTTCTTTGGTTTAATCTAATGCTTTGTGGGACCAGGTCTTGCGGTAGTTGAGTTATATCAGGAGAGTCATGGAATAAAGTTCAGTGGTAGACAACAAGTCAGCCATTGATCTGGCCAAAAATCCAATGTTTCATGGATGATGTTTTGAATAAGGCACTTTCTGCTGTGAAGTTTGAGCGTATGAGGCAGTTACTGGGTGTCAAGGAGTTAACACGACAAGCTTGGATTATGAGGGAGATTGTTAGGTTTAATCTAATTCTTGTCTTAATAATAATAGTTTGATTCTGTTTTTCTTTGGTTAACAGCTTTGTTGGACCAGGTCTTGCGGTAGTTGAGTTATATCAGGAGAGTCATGGAATAAAGTTCAGTAGTAGAGAGATTGTAGGATAGTTGTTTAGTGGCTCCTATTTTCTAGTACATGTTGCTTTCAACTTTCTATATTTATGTATCTATGCAGTCATTGAATAAAAAATTAGAACTTCCCGTACAAGTGTTTGTTTTCTAGTTTTATCAAAGTAGCTTTATATATATATTTGTAACTGGGCATTCTGCAGAACAAGATTTGGTATCAGAGCTTGGTACACATTGAATGCCCAAATATATGCCTAAGGCTACAGCAACGGAAACAAATAAGGTGAAAGATTGCGGAGTAGGTCTGAGTTATCCAATGTCGGCTAAAAGCAATTACGCAGCGTGGTCCTTAAAGTTGAAGGTTAATATGCAAGCTCACGAAGTGTGGGAAGCAATCGAACCAAAGGATCCTAAGTCACCAGTGGAGGAGAGAACAGACAAAGTAGCTTTGGAAGTGATTTAACAAGGTATACCTGAAGATATTTTGCTGTCATTGGCGGAGAAAGAGACAGCTAAGGAGGTCTGGGACGCCATAAAGACTATGCGTATTGGTGCAGATAGAGTCAAGAAAGCAAGAGTGCTGACTCAGAAAGCAGAATTTGAATCTATGAGCATGAAAGATACAGAACCAGTCGATTAATTCTGTATGAAATTAAACAGCTTAGTGACAAATATAAGAGCGCTTGGAGAGGAGGCTGAGGAGAGCTACGTGGTAAAGAAAGTACTTCGTGCCGTTCCAACAAAATTTCTACAAATTGGATCAAAGATCGAGCAATTTGGAAATGTAGAAGAAATGTCCATAGAAGAAACTGTGGGTTCGTTGAAGGCGCATGAAGAAAGATTAAAGGGACAATCTGAAGGCAACAACAGTCAACTTCTTCTTACAGAGGATGAAAGGGCAAAACGAGAAGCTAGTGAAGGGAAGTTGTTAATGACGAGAGAGGAATGGTCCAGGGGGGCTCACAGAGGAAATGGAAGTTCATTCTCGAACCAGAAAAGCCTAAGTAAGGAAGGTGGATGTACTGGTCGTGACAAGACAAAAATAAAGTGTTATAATTGCCATGTATACGGCCACTATGCAGCAGAGTGTCGTAGGCCCAGACATGACAAAGAGACAAGACCTGAAGCCAACATGGCACAAGTAGATGATGATGAGCCTGCTTTACTATTGACAGAACTTGACACAAAGAAAGAGAACTTGATGCTTCTGAAGGAGGATAAAGTTGTGCCAAAGTTGAGCTCGAATAGTGACCAAAATTCATGGGAATCGAATGTCTGGTATCTTGACAACGGAGCGAGTAATCAGATGACGGGGCAAAGATCCAAATTTAAAACTCTGGACAAAAGTGTTACTGGCCAAGTCAAATTCGGAGATGGGTCTCTCGTTGAAATCAAGGGAAATGGGGCTGTAAGATTACGGTGCAAGAATGGAGAAGAACGTGAACTCCGAGAGGTATTCTATATCCCGTCTTTGTGTAATAATATAATTAGCCTAGGGAAATTTTCAGAAACTGGTTACAAGGTGGTGATGAGTGGAGAATATCTGTGGGTATATGACTCTCAAGGAAAACTGTTGATGAAAGTGAAATGATTAGCGAATCGTTTGTATAAAATTATAATTGAGAGTGGAGAGTCTAAGTGTTTATTATTAAGTCCTATAAAAATGCTTGGGTGTGGCACTTACGGTTAGGACATGTAAATTTCCAGGCAATGGAGTTGATGTCAAAGAATAAAATGGTCCATGGATTTCCCAGATTCATTCAACCAGAGGACAAATGCACATGATGTCTTATGTCAAAATAAGCAAGGAGGCTCTTCCCATCTAAGTCAAATTTTACAGCCAACAAGATTCTCAAGCTCGTCCATGGTGATTTGTGCGGACCAATTCACCCAGCCATATACTCAGGTAACAAGTACTTCATCCTGTTAGTAGATGACTACAGTCGTATTATGTGGGCTTATCTGTTAAAAAGTAAGGATGAGGCATTTGATGCTTTTAAACGTTTTTGAGCCATGGTTGAGTCTGATCCTGAAAGGAAGATCAAAGTGTTTAGAATAGATCGTGGGGGTGAGTTTAACTCTAAGGAATTCTCTGTATATTGTGAAGAAAATGGAATTGTTACGCACTACATTCTCCATACACTCCACAACAAAATGGAGTTATGGAGCGTAGAAACCGAACAATGGTGGAAATGGTTAGAAGTTTCTTGATGCAAATGAAGATGACAGCAAATTTCTGGGGTGAGGCTGTTAGACACACTATCTACATCTTGAACAGACTACCAACCAGGGCGTTATCAGGCATGACTCTATACGAAGCTTGGAAAAATGAGAAGCCAAACATAGGACACGTAAAAGTCTTTGGTTGCAAGGCGTACATGAAGATACCCAACAACTCAACAAGGAAACTTGACAATCGAAGCAAAAGCGTGGTGAATTTGAGTAAAGAACCAGGTACAAAGGCATATAGGATGTACGATCCAGCGACCAACAAAGTCTTAATCAGTCGAGATGTGGTATTTGATGAGTCTGAAGCATGACCATTGGAAAAGGAAAGCAAAGAGAACGATGTTGAGCAGGATGAACTAATTGTGGTGGGCATGCAGACTATAACCGAATTCACTCCAAATGACAGCATTGGTCCTAATAGTCCAATAATTTCTGCTCAGTCAGATAGCTCAACATCATCTATGGAGCCAAGTACACAAGAGAGTGGGAGTTAAAATTCTGAAAATGATTTCAACAGCCCTGTACGATCCACACAGTCGCATATTCAAAGAAGTGTAGATGAAAATGTAAATGACAGTACAGAACCAAGAAAATTCAGAAGCATTAACGAAATCTATGAAAACACATAGCCAATTGAATTACAGGAGGAGGAATTGTTGCTCATGGGAAACTACAATGAGGCAATGCAAGAAAAATGTTGGAGGCAAGCTATGAAGGTCGAAATGAATGCTATAGAAAGAAATGGAATGTGGATTCTGACTGATCTTCCAAAGGGGCACAAAGTGATTGGATTAAAATGGATTTTCAAGGTGAAACGGGATGCAGATGGGAACATTCTGAAACACAAGGCCCGTCTTATTGCAAAGGGTTTTGCATAAAAACATGGTGTTAATTTTGATGAAATCTACGCGCCTGTGACAAGACTTGAGACAATACGGTTGCTGTTGGCTCTTGCTGCAAAGAACTATTGGCAGGTGCATCACTTAGATGTAAAGACTGTGTTTTTTAATGGAGAAATATCCGAGGTGGTTTATGTAATATAGCTTGAAGGGTTCGAGAAGAAAGGAGATGAGATGAAAGTTTACAAACTTTTGAAGGCCCTGTACAGACTTCGACAAGCTCCCCGATCCCGGTACGCAAAAGCTCAACTAATGTTTAGAAAATCTTGGTTTTCAAAGGTGTCCATACGAGCATGCAGTTTACACGAGAAAAACAAAGAGCGAAACTTTGGTGGTTAGCGTGTACGTAGATGCTATTCTACGAAATATCCAATGGACCCAAAGGAACAGATTACTAAAGACGAACGAGGAAAACTTGTTGATGTAACACAGTTTAAGAGTATTGTTGGGGGTCTCAGATATTTGGTGCACACTAGACCAGATATAGCTTTTGTTGTAGGAATTGTGAGTCGTTTTATGGAGCATCCTACAGTCATGCACATGAATGCTGTTAAGAAGATTTTAAGGTACGTAAAGGGAACTATAGATTATGGATTACTATACTCGAGAAGGAGTGGGAATAACATATTAATAGTCTATTCCGATAGCGACTTGGTTGGGAACGTAGAAGACAGGAAAAGTACTGGTGGAGTAGCATTTTATTTGAATGACTATTTACTTACTTGGATGTCCCAGAAACAGAGATGTGTAGCCTTGTCTTCTTGTGAGGCTGAATTCATGGCAGCCACTGCAGCACCATGCCAAGGAATTTGGCTATGAAATTTGTTAGCTCAGATTATGGATAAAAAGATTGGTCTAGTTATTCTCTATATAGACAACAAGTCAGCCATTGATCTGGCCAAAAATCCAATGTTTCATGGATGATGTTTTGAATAAGGCACTTTCTGCTGTGAAGTTTGAGCGTATGAGGCAGTTACTGGGTGTCAAGGAGTTAACACGACAAGCTTGGATTATGAGGGAGATTGTTAGGTTTAATCTAATTCTTGTCTTAATAATAATAGTTTGATTCTGTTTTTCTTTGGTTAACAGCTTTGTTGGACCAGGTCTTGCGGTAGTTGAGTTATATCAGGAGAGTCATGGAATAAAGTTCAGTAGTAGAGAGATTGTAGGATAGTTGTTTAGTGGATCCTATTTTCTAGTACCTGTTGCTTTCAACTTTCTATATTTATGTATCTATGCAGTCATTGAATAAAAAATAAGAACTTCCCGTACAAGTGTTTGTTTTCTAGTTTTATCAGAGTAGCTTTATATATATATATTTGTAACTGGGCATTTTGCAGAACAAGAAATAGTCTTCCAGATATTGTATAGAGAGAAAACAAGATAAAGAAGTCTAAGAAAGAGACCATGAAAGAACTCTCTATCTACATAAAGAGAGGGATACAACTCAACATATTGAGTGTCGAATTAATACTCCTGAATAAGGAATGCAAGAATTAACTAACTTCTTTTCTAGAACATTGACAGAGTGTTCCCTGCAACTGGACTTTGATTTCTCTCATGGCGGGTTTGGGAAACTTGATTTCATTTGAAATTATGGATTTGATCAAATAAGCTGTTTGGGAATTTAGATTTAGATTTCATTTAAAATCCAAGACATTCAAATATTAGTATAAACATAAGAATTTAATATGATAATTCAAATCCTGTCATTTGAAATCCCTCGTTTGAAATAAAATGCAAGTTTCCAAACGCCCTCTAATATATTTCTAGTGTTATCATCCCCCATCAAGCTTGAATGTGAAAACAAGTTCAGCACTCCAAGTTTGAATGCATGGCATAGTATGAAATGGACTTGTAAAGAGGTTAAAGCTTGAACGTCAGATATGCAGTCTAAATAACACTAGTTAGAAGTTTATCTAGCACAAGATGACAGTCTAAATAACACCAGTTAGAAGTTTATCTAGCACAAGATGACAATCAATCTCAATGTGTTTCAAACATGAATTATAGGATTGGATTGTTTATACATGGGGGACTTATTATCACATAACAATGTAAGTGGATGGAGTTTAGGTAGACCTAGAGAAGAATATAGATTCAACAACCATGTTATTTCACAAAATACATCAGCTAAGGCATCATATTTTACGTTAGCAGAGGCACGAGACGTAGTAGTGACCCTAGATTTGAAGGAAATCAATGAGTTCCCAAGAGTAATACAATACCTATTTAAAGATCTAAGATAAAGCACAGCCTCCCCAGTCAGAATAAGAAAAGGCCTAGAGTTTGGAAGGACCGGTAGCTAAAAGAAAACCACATTGACCAATAGTGTATTTGAGACACCGAACAACCCTTAAAGGCAGTATCTAAATGACTTTTTCTAGTTCTGGGAAAATATTGAGGTAAAACATGAACTACATAACACAAACAAGGACGAGTAATGGTTAAATAAGTGAGATGACCCAGTAAACCCCTATAAGAAAATGTATTAATCGAATACGGAGAAGAAGTGTCACATAAAAGAGAATGATTTTCTTCCATCGAAACAAACTAGAAAATAGTCCATAGACATTACATTTTTAACTTCAGCTCGAAATCTCATCGATGTAAAAAAATAATTTACATCGGTTATTTACAAATCGATGCTAAATTTATGTTTTTAGATTAGATTGTTAAATGACCGTCATCTAATAGTGTTTTTCAAAAACTAAATGCATCGGTTGTGTTTTAACCGATGTTAAAATACTAACTTCCAGGCCGGTTCTTTGATGACCTATCTTAGTTTCTCTTATTAACATTGGTTGTTAAGAAACCGGTGCCTATGTTAAAATTTATTAAAAAAACATATGGCTGTGATTGATTCCCCCTCTTTTGTACTTACATAAAATTTCAGTCACATTTTCCAATTTTTTGGTCCCTTTCTTTAGTCTCTATTTTCCCCACTTTCTCTCATTTCACCCCGACATACCTCTCTCCCTGTGACCCCAACACTCACACTCACTTATCAACACACACATACACTCACTCATCTCGTATCTCTTTATTTTTCTTCTTCTTTTTCTTCTTCTCTCTATCTCATCTTCGTCTAAACATCTACGTGACACCCTCCAAACCCGGGTCAGAAGTTTGGGGTTCACAACATATAATGACCCGGACTTTTAAAAATGTATTTATTATTATAAAAGTAATTTTCCTAAAAATAAAGGAATAAAATTTAATATTTTATTCCAGCTTGTATAAGTTTCAAAATGTTATCTGGGTTATTGTGTTATCGATGTGTAAATTTCTTTCTAAACCAGAGTTCATATATTGTTTCTAAAATACAGATTTATTATTTAGGTGAGTATAATTGTTAGGTGATTAAGTGATACATGTGGTTGTGATTGTATCAGCAGTAAAAAAAGGAAATTATGAATATTATATATGGATTTTCTGTAAAGTTATAAGTAAATAATTTTCCGTAATTGCGATTTATATATGCCATAATTTTGAATTTGGATTATTAATATTCTCGAATTGAGCCATATATTATTTAGATATTTTACAAGTAAAATATTGATTGTTATATGATTTTATAAATTATTTTTGGAATTATATGATAATTTATTTAATTAAATATAAATTATTTGTGATTATTCGGAAACCCGTAACTTCAAGCGTGTGGGGAATCTACAAACCGAAATATTTCTGAAAAATAATTTCTAGTCTAATTTGATTATTTCAAATACTTTTTGTGGTTTGAGTTTTTCGATTCGAAGTGCGGTTTTATCGGTAAAGATTCCGTATCGGTTTTATGGGTATTAAAATATTATTTTATCATCTCGATATACATGCAATCTGGATACTTATCCAATATATTTTGATTAAACTATTATATTATCTTCTCGCAATCAAAAGAGGATTTGAGGACATTATTGGAATCCGATGGAGGCGTATCAATAGTCAAATTGAAACTCTCGACGAAAAGATCGTATCCGTATCAAAATCTTCGAATAAGGTTAATTATTTTTCAATTTTATATTTTCGTATTATTCTTTTAAATTCAGTTTTGAATTTCAAGCAATTGTTTGAATGCTTTGGTGTTAGAATATGATTATAGAGGTCCTGAGGATCATTTTGTTATATAGACTTTATGATTTTGGTTAAGATTCGGTTAAAAGTGAGTTTTGGGTTTTTCCCAAATTTTAAGTCGAATTTTTGAATTGTTTTTGAGTTTATGCGTGATTTTGATTATGTGAAAAGATTGGTATGGATATTTATTTTGATGTTAATATCAAAGGGGGTATTAATATAGATGATTGATGTTGACTTCAGTATGGGATGTTGTGAGCATCAAAGTTCGTATTGATATCTAATTTGATATGACATCAAAATAAGTATTGATATCATGATTGGTTGTGGATTGAAATGGAATAACAGAGGGATAGTCTAATAAATAGAGGAGATAATGTCATATTTTCGATATGGTCTGAACTCGTATTGATTTATAGAATAGTTTTGACAGAGTCAAAGAATGATTATGTGTTAAGGGTTTATTCGTGTGCGTGGTATTGTATATATGAAGGGTTATAGATGTGGGGTTTGTCGATTATAAGTTAAAGTCGATAGACTATTTAGTGATTATGGTATTGTGTTATTCTCGTAAAGGATCTGAATGAGACGCACAATATCGAAGATATACAGAAGGTCGAATAGTATCGCAAAGCAAATAAGGAACAATTCAAGAAAGCAACGATGTGATGTAAATAGATAATAGTCAGAGGTTATCGAGGAGTTGATATGCATAGATTGTGAAGTATAAAGTACGAGACTGAGCTGTGAGTTGAGAATTGAGAATTGAATTTAAGGCAAGTATTCCTAAACTTTTTCCTAAAATACTTCAAATATTTCTTCATTCCTATTTTAAGTTCAGAATAGTCAAATGTTTTATATTTCGCTGCAATTACTCTTAATTATGCAAGTATCTCTATCTTCACTTATCGTTCAAGTGATGTCTATTTTAAACCCTATTATGCAAGTTTTCTACACTATTCTAATTCCAGAATAGTTCAATATTTTTCATACTTAACTGCTTATGAATTATTCAGATAACCGGACCGGTTTCGGATCGGATCTAATTCGGATCGGTTCTACTTTCGGATTATGATATAACTCGAGGTCATTCGGATCGGATCGGATGTGCTTCGGTTCGGGTCTAATTCGGATAAAAAATGGATGAAAT
Organism: Apium graveolens; assembly: GCF_009905375.1. Lineage (NCBI taxonomy): Eukaryota > Viridiplantae > Streptophyta > Magnoliopsida > Apiales > Apiaceae > Apium > Apium graveolens. Next base: position 281,967,400 of record NC_133652.1, on the reverse strand, counting down.
TCGGATAAAAATCGGACAAAATTTGGTTCGGATTAAATTCAGTTCAGATATTTCGGATCTTAACTTACTTATTTTTTCATGTTTTAATACTTAAAAAAATATTTTTTTATTAAATGTAGTACTTTTAATACAATATAAATGTACTTTTACAATAATTTATAATTAAATTATTAAATTATCATGAATATAAGATACATTTAAGTATAAAGTTTTCTTATTTCGGATCACATTCGGTTCAAATATTATATGAATCGGTTTTGTTCGGTTCCAATTTATAATCGGATCTAGTATTTCGGATCATTTTTGGTTAAATTTTCGGTTCGGGTAATTTTCGGATCGGTTAAATTTGGTTTTCGGATAATTATCGGATTATATAATTCGGATCTCGGATCAGATCTCGGATACATAGATTTCGGTTCGGTTCTTCGGATACAAACCCATTTTGCCAGGTCTACTTATGATTATGCAAATATTTCTTTTTTATTCTCAAGAATATATAAATGTTTTACATATCGCTGAGTTAAATATTTTATAACTGCTGATAATGATTTAGTTTATGGAAATGAATGTTTTGTTTTTATAAAATATGTGGACCAGATTCGTGGTCAGACCAGATTCGTGCTCAAATGTAGGCCAATGTGTGCCTTCGATCCAGTTCGATCCAGTATAGAGAACATGGTTGTATGCCATGTACTGGGTTAATGCGTGACTGATCAGCAGCCTAACCTTTTGTTTTAGTCAAAATGAGATAAGTCCAATTCAATAATTCCTTTGAATGATTCGATTTCCAAGTTTCAATTGAATCAAAGATTTATGAATCTTTGTTATTTACTACCCCGAGATTGTGAACTCTTGATGAACTATTTCAATTGTTTGTTGCTACATTGGTACTTGTTGAGCATTGTTGCTCACCCTTGCTTTTCTTATTACCATTTCAGAAAGGCTTAAAGATAAGTTGTTCAAGTTCGATAGCTAAGGCTAGACGAAGGATAAGAATGGTTAAGTTATCCGAAGGTCAAAGATGGTATCCAGGGGATTGTTGAAGAAGGTTCGAGTTAGACTTGTTTATTGAGATTTAGTTGTGAATCAGGTTTGTTAATAGAGTAATCGTGATTCTTCTTATTGAAGATGACTTAAGTTGTAAAAAAAATTGTTTATTAATAAAAGTGGTTGAATCTAATATTAATGTTGTAACCTGTATGTGATCCTATTTTTAGGGGGTTTAAATTGTTTTCCATTTTAAATTTTCAAGTTTTAAATTCTTTGATTTTTATTATCTTTTCAAAAATACAGGTTTTCAAAAATGTTTTAAAAAGGGTTTTGTGTTAGTGACGTCAAATCCAGACCCCCGGATTTGAGGGACGTAACACAACACACACCCAATATATTAACCTGTATATAAAATATTATATGCATTGACCCTTCTTTACACAACCACAGACCGCAACAGGTTAAAGATTGAAAATAAGCTATAACCTTAAATTTTATTACATCGTACCAAATCCCAACTAGTTCATCTTACAACTCATAATGATATTGTTCTTACAATCTTGTATAGTATAAAGCTCTTGCTAGCTCGTTTCAAATTAACCTAGAATCGTAGCTCGCACACTAGACAGGGAATCCTTGTTACTAACAATTTCCTTTTACAACTGTTGAAAACATAAAAAGGTTTGCAGGAGTGAGCTAACTAGCTCAGCAAGTCATAATAGCAATAATTGAGGTTAGACAATGATCAATTGAAATGATTCAGAAGAATCAAGTTTCTGGATAAGCAATGATTATAATTGGACATTCACTTTCATTTTTAAAAACCAATGTTAGGCTGCTGATCAGTCACGTACTAACCTCGAGCAAGGCACACAGCTCTGCTCTCTACACTGGATTTAAGGCACGCATTGGCCTAATATGACCACAAATCTGGTCCATATTTATAACACCATCCAATTCTAAAAAATTCGATATATGATAATCATTGTAATTTAATAAAAACAGAATCATGATTAAAATTGATAAAGCATTTATCTCATAGGTATCACCAGTGTATATCAAGGTGTAAATATGAAGAACAGATTCAAGCTTGATAAAGAATCAAGTATATGTTGAACAGTGGTTCAATGATAATACAGGGTATAGATTTTTGATGTGATAAGGTATTCCAGGGTGTATAAGTTTCTGTATGTTCAAGAAATTCTGTTGTAATAATTGGTTTATGGTGTGTTTGTATTTGTGGAGTAGTATTGTATTTGCATGGTTTAATATCTGAAATATCAACCGTTGGTGGTTTACAAGAAATAAAGCTTTTAGCACAAGCTCAATAAAATAATCAGGGTTCAAGGTTGAACAGTTTAAAGTGCTTGTAATATAAAACAAGACTTATTTTGAAAATTAGCAACATGTTATGAGAAAGTTCGGAAATATTTGCAATGTAACTTGAAGAAGGTTTAGAAATACTTACCTTATCACAGATGATTTCTAACTTTACATGTACTCATCTAAGAATTCAACTCATCAATCAATTTCCTTCTTTTTGTATGCCTTGCTTCTATTTATTAATCACCTGCTTTCTTTTTTTCATGCTTCAGTTCTATTTACTGATCATTGGCTTCCCATTTCCACTTGTACCCTCCTCTGTTAGGCATAACAATAACTATCAATATTCAATCTCATATTAGTTAATCATCACATAGACGTCATAAGCTTTCATCTACCCTTCATTTCACCCAAATCCGACTTACGAATTGAAAGTTATGACCAAAACTATCAAACAATAACCACATAGGCATATAACACATGAATCAGATAGCACGTAGCACATAACACGCAAGATATTCGATCAAAATAATTTTTCAAAGAAGATTTTGGGTTAAAATGATCTTCCAGATATTTAATACGAATTTTTGAACAATTTTCGGAATTAAAACGGGTCTCCGAATCATTTTGTAGTTATATAACAGAGTTCAAATACTCAAATTTGAACTTAAAATCATTTAAAGCTAATTATCGATCCTTCAATATATTTTATAACTCGAAACTATTTTTCAGTATTTTTAAATCAAAATAATTAATTAAATCTAATTAAATAATCAATTAAAATTAATTATTAACTAATTAAATCAATTAATCAATTAATAATTAAATTAATTGACTTATTATATAATTATTTATCAATTATAATTAACTAATTAAATAATTAAGTTTTAATTTCGAATTTAAAATAATTTTCAGAATTTAAAATATTGATTTTTTTGGAATTTTAGATAATTAATAATAATTTTATTAAAATAATATAAAAAGAAATCTAATTTTTGAAAATTTATAAAAGATAAATCTGCATTTTATAAGTTCTTAAAATAAAGGGGCTGGATTGTAAAAGGCAGCAAAATAAGGGGACCAAACAACACTTTTGGTTGTCTTCCCCACCATCTCGTAGGCAACGGGCGGGGAAGCCATTAACGGCGACTCCTCACTGTTTGGAGCTTTTCTGGAGAATGAAGAACATGCCCAGAAACACTCTGAAATGTGCAGATATACAGATAACGTTACCAGGTACACGATTATGTGTTCAGATCAAGCACATAATAGCCGAATCGCTGGGAAATCACGTCGAAAAATTCGACGCCACCGCACCTTCAATTTTCCGACCAACCCTTTACGTTTATCATTTTCTAATTACAGATACACCAATAAATTCATCTTCTCACAATCTATAATATGGCATGAGCAATTTCAAAGAATAACCCTTAACAAAGAAATCCCCAAATCTCAATTAACAATATTCATATCAAGAACACCAATTTTATTTGAACTCCAAATTCGATATATAATACAAAAATGACCTGAAAAAGATTATCTACATGATGGTCTCATCAATTCATATCCACAACATCAAAATCAAAAATTTATATATAAATCCTTAATTAATTTGATTTAAATCAAATAAATAAGATCATAACCTTGATTTTTGCACTTGAATGGATGGTATAGATTGATAGAGTGTTTCGAGAGCTTCGATTCGTATATAACACGCTTGATTCCGAGTTCGGTAACGCCTTCGTTTTTAGGTTTGATTATCAAGAACGCGACATAAATTCGACGTTTCTCTGCATTTTCTATATTTTTACTGATTGATTATGATTATACGAATAAAATGAAATAAGAAAAGGGCTATTTATATTTATGGAATATTAATACATTTTAGATCGTATTGGATCAATAAATAAGTTGCTTAGCCGCTAAATAACTACAAAGACTATTAGTTTTGATACCCGTATTGGATAATTATCCAAACCGGACTTCTTATAAAACACTTTATATGAATGTATTTTAATAATATCCTGTCTTTCAAGAATACGGGTTTTGTTGATATATTGAAATGATTATCGTATCGAAAATTTTGTGTCGGGCAGCGCACGGGTCAAAAAAGTCAAAACACGAAAAATGTCCGAAATTATCATATTAGGTTAGGAAAGAGTTTTCCGAAGAGTTTCGGGTTGTTAAAACATACAAAACGGTTGAAGTTGGATGATTTCTGGGTTTATAAAATAGTTTGATAATTACTCAGAAAATAATTATTCGTTTATAAATCTTTATAAAATCATATAACGATCCAAAAATTATCGGAAAATATCACGATTATCAATACTTTATTCTAGACATATTAAAATAAACTTATTCACCTATTATAATATTTAAACATCTAAATATCAATATTAACCAACAGATAATTCACCAAAAATTCCCATATTAATTATTTATTGATAAAATAATTACACGCGATATCCCAGATATTACATTCTTCCCCCCTTAAAGGATTATGTCCTCAGAATCACACTAAGGATCTGATAATGAAGCATGCAATTATCTCACTTCCATTTTTCTCAGGTTGATCTCCCAACCTTACGACTTTTCATAAACTTTACTCGCAACATCACTCATTACATAACAGCCTCTTGCTAATATAATATTCTATTAGTTGTTCATATAACTCAACTCGAGTCCCCATTATATATATAATGGAGCTTAATTAATTTTCCTGAATATACACATATAAATATCCTATGAACCAGCTATATGTATGGCGGTGAAGCGAACTCACTTACTTATCTTGCTTCTTTTACTGTTTCAAAAGGACCAGCATAATGCCTATTAATTTTCTTTTCTTTCTAATTCTAGTAATTCGTGCTCACGAACGTTTGCAATAGTTACTGGGTGTTGGACCTCATTTCCACATGTTTCTTTATTCAATTAACCTAGTTTGTAATTGTTTCCAATTGTATTTGAGGCTCTTTAATCATCCCCTTAATCTTCTTGTCCATCTGCGAATGATATATTGCAACCAGGGGGTATTTGATTTTGAACATTCTCAAAATTACTTTGGAATTAAGAATCAACGAGAAAATCTTGATTGAATATGATTGACGCACAAACTTATCACCATATCTTATTTTCCTTGAATCACAATCGAGTATATTTGCTGAGCAAAAATTTCTTACTGCTTTGAAGAAAATACATTAACCTGGACGCATTACCAGCATATTCTAACCCATATTATCATTTATTTTGGTTCTAAGAAGTTCTCATATGAAACTGACTGTAATGCTTTCCTCGACGTCTAGTCACGTATAACGTTTATTCTTTCTTTGTGCCATACTATCAGAAAGTCTTCTTTGCCATCTAAGTCTTATATCATATTCTCGGAGTAGCTTGAATCTCTTAAGTTATCGAGGTTTAACCAAATTCCTATCTTTCAGTTTTGTTTTATTTGATGTTTGTTCATCTAGGAGTGGTATATACTATTATGGTTTGACTTAATACATCGTATTATGAATACTCCTATCAAATCTCAAATCAAACAATATTGATCATTTATAATTAATTTCAGGATCTGATAACATACCACCATTTCTTCAAGCAGCAACTAAACCACTTATTGGACAAACTATTTATTAATAAAAGAGAATGATTCGGTTTGGATAACCAATCAATAATGATACAATTAATGCCTTCCTCACCTTTGGTTCTTAGGCGACTTCACTATGACCTCTCCTGGAGAAATGTATCCATCTAGTCTTTGATGTACCACCTTAATTCTTGGGTAGGTATTTACATGTTTCTCCCATTTTCTCCTCATATATGGTCACTAGATATTTTATTTTATCCTTCGATACTTAATCGTACTCCTGGCATGCATCCCCAATCTCAATTTATAAATGTTTCCTAAATTTTTCACTTTACTTCTGCCCCACCTAATACCTATATCTTACCTATATCCTGGCACCTTATAAAATTTCTTTATCATCCTTTTGGTTCCACCTTCTTTCCTATTTTTGTTCTTCAATCTTATTACTCATTCAAGACTGAACTCTTGATATTAATACTCATTTTGATGTCATATCAAATTGGATATCAATACGAACTTTGATGCTCATAACATCTCATACTGAAGTAAACATCAATCATCTATATTAATACCACTTTTGATATTTAACAACAACCTAATTATCAACATCAATCAGGAACTATATTAAAACTGTATCTCATAATTTATCCAAAACAGATTTACTTGATAAATCATTTATTGTATGATTATGACAACAATTTAGAAAGAAGACGTTCTTTAATAAAACTTTATTGCAGATGATAAAATCTCTTTGATTGTCTAATAAATTCCATATTGGTGTAGTTAGTAATCTCTTTTGTATTCCACCTCCCTTCCTTCTTTTCTTTCTTCCTTCTCTTTGATCTATCTTAAATTTTTAGTTATGGAAAACATTCTTGTCACTTATCCATATGAATAACTTTTATTTCCCTTGCCAATTATAAAGGGCATATTCTTCCAGGTAAAGCCTCACACACTTGCAGCAATTTCTGAATTCTACTGGTGTCTTTACTTTCTCCAAATTCCTCATTGCTTTGATCTCGGATTTGAGAGTCATATCAAAATTTTACTTAATCTAATTGGAATCGATTTCCATCTAACCGACCATTAATTGGTAAAATTAACCAATTAACTCTCTTAATTGATAAATTGTACCAAGTGATGACTAGCTAAATAAAATAAAGACCAATTATATATAGCTGGATTGACTGTAACAACCTCTTTCAAGAACCGAGATCACAATTACTTGGAGTATCAACAGGAATATCCATAACACACGGAAGTATACTTCTTATCTTTAAGAGTAGGGTATTTTCTGAAAATTTGGGTAGCATCTCCTTTATTATTGACTACCATCCGACCTCAAGCCAACACCAATAATCAATCAAAAAACCAACAATTAACCCACAAGTATGCCAATCAACTACCACCTTCTAAACTCCCTATTTCACCACCACATACCAGCCAATATAGCCCATATTTTAATTCAACTTAAGATTACAGCGACCAACTCTTATTATACCATACCTTTTCTCATATCTTCTAACTATAATAGAATATCACTAATGAGTGTAATTACAAATTATTCTAGAATTCTTCTAGTTCCTGTTTCAATTCAAACTCTCTCATTAATAATTCATCTATCCTTGACAATATACACTTGTTCTTATTAGTTAACTCGTTCAACTTCTGATAACCACCACATGGTCTCAACCAACACTCTTATAATATTGTTAAAGAATTTATTTGGTTTCAAAACATCACTTCATAAAATTTGTTGCAGTTAAACCATCATACCTTCATCTCTACTTATGTCTTTCCATACCGAAACTTCTTTGTCGACCCAGTTATGAGCATCAAATTTACCATAACTCAATTACTTGAGTGGGAAAGCCCAACCATTCTTTGAAGAACACACTCGAAGTTTATTTGTAACTAGAATTTCTTCGATCTTGGACCTTCATGACAAGTATCTCCCACATGATTGAGATATGCTTTATCTTCACAATGTACTAATCGATTATCTGGTTATTATTAAGGATTTCTTCATTCTCTTCTGTTGTCCAATCACTCATTAGCCTTATCCGATATATGCATCTTTACTTTCTTATTTCTCTAGTTAATTTACCTCATACAGATTGCTAACTACTTCAATTTATGCCAAAATATCAGACTTGAAACGTATCATGTATACAAATTTCGCCTTTGATTTTATGTCCTCGTAACAACCACATCATGGGCATAATGGTTCTTCTCTGCACGTATGTGTCCACCATTTGTTGGCTTTCCATTATCCATTCTCACATGTAACTCCATCTTCTATCATGGATCATTTCAAATACTTTTAAAACTTTCAAAGAATAGACCATACTCAAGAAGGGATTTGTGTATATAATTCTAACTAGAAACCATTTATAAAGAATAAGAGTACAAGGAAACAATCAGAAGAAGCAATAAATCAATAAATCATAATTAAAGAGGAAAGATTGAATGATGATTTAAGTATGAGTGAGACAACCATAGTTGTACTCAAGATGGCCAGTCTTTCATATTATATGGCATACAACACATGATTGGGTGGCGTCCCACCAGACTCTTCGTTATTTCGACAAAGAGTCACACTATAACACTGCTTGTCTCGATCAGAAAATAAGACTTGAGGGGGAAAATGATTTTTGAAAGGAATACAACAATTTTCTTATCACCTTATAGAGCTAATTATGAAAGAGGTTCATACTTTATTCAAGATTCATAAGAATGTATAGTATTATAAAAAAGAATGATAGTATTGGTCGCCATCCAGATTTCATCTATTTACATCTTCAACGCTGATTTGATCAATATATTCCAATCGGAGTCATATATTTACTTTAGAAAGTTCTCTGAAATGCCTTCTTAAATCGATCATTATAATAAATTCCCATGTACTGGGTCTTTTATCTTCATCGTCCTGCTTCCATGTTTATAATTCGACTCTATTTGCAGTCTTATGAGATTTGCAATCATAACTTCAAATTTCGCTTATGCTGCTTATCATTCAACATATCGCCCTTTTTGCTAATAACGTTCTTCCTTTAGAAAAGTCTAGAAATTTCTCAATCTTTTTTGATCATAGTCGGCTTCTTTTAAATCAACGTACCCTTTGAACTCTAATAGTCTCAAAAATTGGATGAATAGTTTCTCCATACATTGGTTCTGTCGTTAAACTTGTCAAACAAGATTTGCACTCTTCCGTGAAGAAAAATCAAATATTTTCCATAATAGTGGGTCCACTCGGCCTTCTAAATGAGCCATACTAACTTCTAGAACAAGTATTCTTCTGGATAATCTGAATCTTATAACAAACAAGAAACTCAAGTAGTAGTTTGATAACCAAGCTTTTAAAACTTTTTTTGTTTAAAGGATTTTTAAGAAAATTTTGTTAAGAAAATCTCTTTTGAAAACTTGTTTAAAATTTTGAAAATCATACACCTGGTCCTCATTACAATATGAGTTGGTTGTTGTTCTTCTCAATTACCACAAGCAATTCAATTTGGAAAACAATCAGATAAGAGCCCATTCATTTTCATATATTTTCTACTCATTATTTGGTCCATTTTTCCTTCATTAATCGATAAAAACTTCAGTTACTATTACATCTTATCTTATTCTTAACTTCACCTGTAGTCTTTTGTACTGGTAACACTCTCATCATCATCTCTTACTACAATATAAAACGTCTATCGAGTAATCATTAAAAAATTATTTTATAAATCAAGGTCGACTAATATCACATCACATTACTACAATATGTATCATGTTATCTAATTTCAAGAAAACTCTCGATCTCCAATCTTTTCAAATTCCATCAAAATCCATGTAGCTCACTCCACAAGATATTCATGGGTGGCATACCTACTAGTAGCTCTATATAATCTGGTAGCAGCTATCCTTCGAAATACCTAAATCTTCTCTCTAGGTTCCTTCTCACCTTTCTTAATATCTCGTGTACTCACCTTATGTTGTATCTCTCGAATCCATCCTCATAGGTGTTATTTCTTTATAAAACAGGTTTTAAACTAATGGTATAGAACAAGGCGTAGGGTAGACAGAAAAGATACGCTCACAGCTGAATATCTGGTAGAACCACAATCAGCATGTGTGGGATTCTCGAATAGGTAGTTTCACATCAGGGATGAGATAATAGCTTTAAAAGATGCAACTGTTGCAACATAAGGTGATACGGCTAACACTGGTGGAAGAGCAGGGCGTGAATCAGATGATGGTCCTTCCACTGAATGCTCTGGATGATCAGACAATCCTGCAATAAATAAATTTGCCACCGCCGCTATCTGACAATCGTGTCACTAGATAAGAATCTTGAATCTCATCACGAATTATAACAAAACCTACTATACAATTATGCTCAACCTCTTGATGTTCTATCTTTCTATTTCCTAATCCTAATCCTAACCCTCTATCCATTCCCGACAATCTAGGCTTGTTTCAGTGATTTATAACCTGTAGCTCTGATACCAAACCTGTGACGCCCTCCAAACCCGGGTGAGAAGTTTAGGGTTCACAACACACATCCAATATATAAACCTGTATATACAATATTATATGCATTGACCCTTCTTTACACAACCACGGATCGTAACAGGTTAATGTATGAAAACAAGCCACAACCTTAACTTTTATTACATCGTACCAAATCCCAACTAGTTCATCTTCCAACTGATAATGATATCGTTCTTACAATCTTACATAGTATAAAGCTCCTGCTAGCTTGATCCAACTTAATCTGGAATCGTAGCTCGCATACTGGACAGGGAATCCTTATTACCAATAATTTCCTTTTTCAACTGTTAAAAACATAAAAAGGTTTGCAAGAGTGAGCTAACTAGCTCAGCAAGTCATAATAGTAATAACTGAGGTTAAACAATGATCAATTGAATTGATTCAGAAGAACCAAGTTTCTGGATAAGCTATGATTAAAATTGGACATTCACTTTCATTTTTAAAAACCAAGGTTAAGCTGCTGATCAGTCACCCACTAACCCCGAGCAAGGCACACAAATCTGGTCTCTATACTGGATCCAAGGCACGCATTGGCCTAATATGACCACGAATCTAGTCTGACCACGAATCTAGTCCATATTTATAAAACCATCCAATTCTAAAATAATTCAATATGATAATCATTATAATTTAATGAAAAACAGAATCATGATTAATAATGATATAACATTTTTTTAACAGGTATAACCAGGGTATATTAAGGTGTAAATATAAAGAACGGATTCAAGCCTGATGAAGAATCAAGTATCCGATGAACAATAGTTCAATGATAATACAGTGTATAGATTTTTGATGTGATAGGATATTCCAGGGTGTATAAGTTTCTGTATGTTCAAGAAATTATATTGCAATACTTGGTTTATGATGTGTATGTATTTATGGAGTAGTATTGTATTTGCATGGTTTAATATCTGGAAAATGAACCGTTGGTGGTTTATAAGAAATAAAGCTTTTAGCACAAGCTCAATGATATAATCAAGGTTCAAGGTTGAACAGTTTAAAGTGCTCACAATATAAAACATGACTTATTTTGAAAACTAGCAACATGTTATGAGAAAGTTCAGAAATATTTGTAATGTATCATGAAGAAGGATCAGAAATACTTGTCTTATCAAAAATGATTTCTAACTTTACTTGTACTCATCTAACAGTTCTAATTATCAATCACTTTCCTTCTTTTTCTATGTCTTGCTTCTATTCATCAATCACTTGCTTTCTTTTTTCTATGCTTCAGTTCTATTTACTGATCACTAGCTTCCCATTTCTACTCCTCGCCTCCTCTGTTAGGCATCACAATATCTATCAATATTTAATCTCATATTATTTTAATCATCACATAGACGTCATAAGTTTTCATCTACCATTCGTTTCACCCAAATCCGACTTACGGATTGAAAGTTATGACCAAAACCGTCAAACAATAACCACATAGGCATATAACACATGAATCAGATAGCACGTAGCACATAACATGCAAAATATTTGATCAAAATATTTTTTCAAAGAAGATTTAGGGTTAAAATGATCTTCCTGATATTTAATACGAATATGTGTTGAATCATTTTGTAATTAAATAACAGAGTTCAAATACTCAAATTTGAACTTAAAATCATTTAATACTATTTATCGAGCCTTAAATATATTTTATAATAATATTTAAAACTCGAAACTATTTTTCAGTATTTTTAAATTAAAAGAATTAATTAAATCTAATTGAATAATCAACTAAAATTAATTAATAACCAATTTAATCAATTAATCAATTAATAATTAAATTAATTGACTAATTATATAATTATCAATTATAATTAATTAATTAAATAATTAGGATTTAATTTCAAATTTAAAATACTTTTCACAATTTAAAATATTGATTTTTTTTGTAATTTTAAATAATTAAAAATAATTTTCTGAAAATAATATAAAAAGAAATCCAATTTTTTTAAATTTTTATAACTAAGATTAAACTAACATGTAATTAACTATGATTAAAATTGATTGAATTAACTATATAAGATAAAAATGGGACTCTAACTTCATTACTACTTCATTCAAAGTATTGTTCATAACCTTAGCATGTAATGGTGATGACAACTAATCAGATAACAAGAAACTAGTAAACGCCAACTTTCGTTGTACGAATACCCTACTACCAGACATCCCCAAAAGAGATATAAGCTGCATAAATACCAATTATGTTGAGACCCAATATATCTATAGAATTTGACAACATAAAGGTTTAATGCGTAAGTTATCTATCGTGATTACATAGGGAAAGTAAGATGGTTAAAATTACCTACGAATCATGCATAACAATTATACATGAACCTATGCTAGCATGAGCAGTTCTAAACCTCTATATTCAATGTCGCTTCAATTGAGATTAACACTCTATCTTATATGTTAGCTACACACATAAGACGAATAAGCACAACCAATACTTGGATATCAATCAATCACCACACACTTCAGTATCAAAACAATTAACTATAGAAATCCATACATAAATCCGTTAGAACCCCATGATAACGATTAGTTCATAATCGAACTCATCATCACCATGAGTTCCAATGAAAATATGATAATAAACAATATAAGAGTACTAGGGTTCAAAGAAAAATAAAAAAAACAAGCATCGAAGTATCAACTATACTAAAGTAAATAAAAGTCTTCTTCTCCATAGTCGTCTTATGTTCTCCAGGTCTTCGTATTGCTCTCCCTGGCCTCCTTGTTGTTAAAAACGTCTTTTTATCACTATATATAAGCCCCTAGTGGACCTGGACCCTCAAAATCATCAAATTCTACTAAAATCAGGATTCTGGGGCAAAAAGGGCGGGGTGGCCGCCCTCAAATCAGCACTGGTGCGCTGTTTTTTTGGTAGAAAGGCGGGGCGGCCATGCTGGTTTTTGGGGCGCCCGCGCCTGACTTCTGGATTTTTCTACTGACTCTTCTTTTCGATGTATCTTGAGTTCTGCTCGTTAGAATTAGGTGATTCAACTGCCCACGCGAAGCTAATGAGATTCTCTACTACTTGCAAATGACATAGGATTCCAATTATTAACTCTATTCAGCATATCTACTTGAAAAGCTCCTTTCTACATTTAACCGATGCCTGAAATGTAATAACCAAAAAACATATCAAAAATACCAATAACTTGAGTCCAAAATACCAACTTATGCTTGTAATGAAGCATTCCAAGTATATTTAAAATCCACTTATCACACCCCCAAACTTGAATCGATGCTTGTCCTCAAGCATAAACAGTCTCAAAAACTATAAAACACACCTAATGTATGAATGAGACTACATGAATGCAACTAAATGATAATGCCATCGATCCCCTCAGAATTACATAGCCAACCGACAATCGAATGCCTCTAAGAATGTAATGACCTTTAATAGAGTTCGAATAAACCCCATAAACCAACTCACAAACCAGAAATATGCGTGTGTGCAACGCTTAACGTATATACTCTCGATACTAGATCAATAACCATACTTATCTTATCATAAAAACAATCACAAGTTTATAAACAGAATAGATGTTAAACATATAATGACTCACAACACCTCATTTCTACTAGAGTTATACAAGGATTCATGATATTATTGAACACATAACAAAGATGCTTATTTGACCGTGCAATGAATGAGGTCCTAGAAGACTTATACAATAATACCCATGTAGCAAGCGTTAGGTTAGCCGATCCCAGAATATAAAAGCCTTAGGACACTAGGCACAATTATGCATAAACATACACATATATATTTTTTTTCTTTTTTTTCCTCTCGTTTTTTTTCAACAATTTCTGAATGAGTGCGTTTCGCTCCATCTCATTCAACCCTAGACTACTCATAAAAATATAAGCCGGCTACTGTAACGCCCTCCAGACCCGGGGTATAAGTCTAGGGGTTACGAGCCAATCACCAAACCTGTACAAGCTTATTAATAAATAATAAAGAAATTAAACTAAACCCCTTAACAACTACCAGGACCTTTTTAGGTTGAAGTATGAAAACAAGAACCACTATATACTTTTATTACAAACCAACATTCAAAATCTCACAAACTTTCTTTATTACAAACCATTGTCTAACTCATTTTAAACTAAGTTCAGCTTTTTATTCAAACACACATATTATCTATCAACACTCCACCTGCTCGGGCAACTCAAAGCTTTCTTCCTGGATATGGATCAACACCTTGACCCGCTTCATTAGCACTCGTGAATAAATGGGTTTTATATTCCTTCTTAACTGAAACAATAAGGTGAATAACAACAAAAAGGGGTGAGCCAAAATTGTTCAACAATTCTACAAAATATACACAATATTAAAGCAATATAACTGAATATGTATCCCTGGTTTATCTGCAAAGATATAACCTCATAAAAATTAAAAGAAGGCCATTGCTGGCGAATACAAACAAACTACACTGGACTCAAGTTCGCATATATACCCTGCTGATCAGACAGGATACAGTGCAAATCTATATCTCACTATATAGATCCCGTCGGGCACCCAGGCACTACGGCCTATCTCAAGGATCCGGTTATGTTCCGGTCCTTAGGATTAAGTAACCTTAATCCCCAAAAGTAATGTTATCCAGTCCCTGGAATAGCAACCGGAATAATCGGTATACTTTGATATATTCTAATCACCAGAATATATTAATAATTGTGAGTAATAATTGGAATATGAATAATAAATTCAAATGAAAAGAATAATTCAAGAATCGAACTGAGATATGAATAAAGAAATTAAGGTAATGTAAATGTAATAAGAATCTGAAGAGAATATCACTATTCTGGAAAATAGAATAGAGGAGAAACTTGCCTTCTGTGCGACTTACAGCAATTAAATCACTTCCGTCTATCCCCTACTTGACCTGCCTTGCTGGCTTAGTTTCTGTTAGCAAAATAGATTGGTTAAGTCATTTTGTACTTCTGTCGTACCTTAAATCGACTTCATTTTGTTCCTACTATTTACCCATACGTTTATAACCAACTCGAATATTACATATAAACAAGTAAGACTCGATTAACCACATAATACACATAAGAACATAAGCACATAATCGTTTTTATAGTTAAAATAATTTTTAGAATCGAAAACGATTCGCTGATTACTCCGTTGATCACCTTCTGCTTCATTTCCCATTTTTCCGGAATTTTTCGAACTCGTCTCGGCACACATTTCGACTGATAATCAAGCAATCTATAAAATCAACTAATTTCGAGAAGAAATTAGGTCTTCATATTATTTTTAGTGAAAAGAATTCATTTTTCTGAGTCAACAGGCTTTCATTTCGCTCAATTCGGACTAACGGTTGAATTATTATCAATTAAACACTGATAATTCAATTTATTATTCAATATAAATAATTATTGCTACTTTTTAAATCCCAAAATAATTTTTTTATAATTTTTGGAGTTAAAATGAAGAAGTTATGATTTATCGAACATTATGTGACTAATTATCAAAATAACTAATCACTTTTTAAATATTTAATAAATAGATAACTAATAAATAATTAATAGATAATTATTTACTAATTTAAAATAATTAATCCCTAATTATTAGGATTAATCACAATTTATTGCAAATATTTACTACTTATCGTTATTTATTTGATTAGATCGATTATTTACAAATAATCAATCGATTTAATTAACTGATACGCAATTTATCGAATAACTACAAATTATTCGAATTATAAACCAACTCAACGATTAATCACTCGTATAAATACGAGCTACGAACTATTCTCGAATACTACCGAATTAATATATTATCATCGGAATTTAAACGATTCGTTAATCAATTAATTATCGGTATTTAATTATACGATACGAACAATTACTGCAACATTATTCGAATAACTAACGCTCGAATAATAATTCTCATTATCGAATCACTACTCGCATAGATACGAGCTACTCGTATTATTTAATCTTTAATTAATTACCTAATTACTAATTAATTACCTAATTACTAATTAATTAGATAACTAATAAATAATTAGATAAATAATTAAATAATTAAATTCGAATTTATAAATTAATAAAATAATTCAGAAATTAATAATATTATTTTTCAAAATTCAAAACAAATTTTTTTAGCTAATTATTAGAATTATTAAAAACTAATTTCTAATTTATAAAATAAAAGTAAATAATTAGAAACTCAGAAACAGTTTCAGGAAAATGAAGTTGAGGTTGGGTGGATCAAAACCGGGTTTGCATTAAAACCCAACCGGGTCGGGTCCGGGTTGGCAAGAACACCCGCCGGTGTTCTTCACGTTTCCAGAACCCGGCGGAGTTCCGGCCACCGGAGTCCGATTCCGGCGAGTCCAATTCTGGGGAAAACTGCGTAGTTTCGATCCGATTTTGCTGCCAAATAATTTGTTACCATCCCAGCTGCATATCCCCATCGTCCATCACTTCAACCACCCGCTGTCTCATCTTCCCCGGCGAAAATCGATTCAAAATCCGGGGACATCAACTCCATGGCCGGCGAGCTCGGTTTCGCGAAATCCAACACCAAACAATCCGATTTCTATGTCAAATTAAAGCTATAAAGTTCTACAATCACTTCCTATCATCAATCATAAGCAAGAACATCTACAAATCTTAAAATAATGAAATCAAAATAGTAAAACCCAAGAACTTGACATATCGATTTGGGGGTTGTAAAATCAAAATAAAAATACCTAATCACTCCTAGGACTACAACAAATCTAACTACATCAACCAAACAATTAAACGATTCTTCAAAATCAAAAATCGAAATTCATGCCAAGAACATCAAAATTCGATTTTAAAATTTAACCAACCTCAGTTGATGTTGTTGATATCAATAGATTCGTCTCTTTGAGAGGATTAATTTGGTTACTCGAGCAAAATCAGAGGTTTAGTAAATCTCCTGCAATCAGGGTTTGATCTTTACCTTCTTTCAAGAACAAAACTCTCACCCACACTCTCTAATTTCTTTTTCTTTTTATTTAATTCTAATTTTTAATTGTAATTAGCTGATTAATTATCCATAAATCTGGTATTTATATTTATAAAAATAATACCCCTAAATAAAATAAAGGGGCTAATTACACTCCTAATAAAAATATTTGGCCCCAATTTTTATAAATTTTGGGTATTAATATTGAATTTTTAAATATCCAATAAATACAAAATTAATGCTAAAAATTCCCAAAAATTGTGATTATTACAAAAATCCAAAGAAAAATGATATATGATAATTTCATTATCATATAAAATTAAAAATGTGATTTTTTGTGGGGTTTTTGGTACCCGAAGGGGCCCGGAAAAGCCATTTTTCGCGAAAAAGGTCAATTTGTAAAACGTCTAGATGTTCAGAATAACGATATGATATAGGGCATTTTTGGCAAAATAGGGCCAATGATTTTGTTTGAAATACGGGCTTTTAAAACATGGTTTTGAGCTGTACGGGTTTTGATATAAGATATCTAACTTACAATAAAACACTCAATAAATGTCCAAAACACGTTTGGATCAAAACAGATAACACGTAACACATAGTAGTTAAGGTTTAATGACTCAACATATTTAATCACATATAAATGACATATTAATACACATATTTTATTATAAATATGATATCATACAACATAAATTTCCCGGTCGTTACAGCTACTAGCCATTTGACGCCTAGCCTTATTCACAACTAGCAATGAAATCCTTCTTTTCTCCAGTTTAAAATTCAGTGTTCTTTTACCATTAAGAGAATATCAAAAATTCTAAATATAACCAAGGGATTAAATCTCAACGAATAATAAATATGATCATCATCTAGCTCAAAAGAAATCCTATAAGACTTTATGAATTTTTTTTTGTTTCTATCAGGCAAATCAATTCATTAGGACTTAAAACATCCCTCTATTCGTCATTACTACACTCAAATTAACATCAACTTATCAGATAGCAATAGCTCAACCTAAGGGAACATGTTATATGCATGCACATGCAACTATATGAACTCACAGAAAAACACAAATAAAAATGTCCTATATGAACAATCATGCAAAAATATATATGAAATACAACTAAATATGCAACATGAATCTATATGGACACACACAAACTAATCCTTACATTATCACCACCAAACTTAAAATTTTCAATGTGCTCTGAGAAGGTAATAATAAGGATTTCAAGGCATACCTAATCGTCGGAAAGATCACCCTCTTCGGGTAAAGGATCAGGTGTCCAATCAACCTCGACACCAAGAAACCTATCAGCGAGCGTCAAATCTTCAGAAAAACATCGGTGAATAATATTACTAATTTTTTCGGCTCGAATTATTACAATGAGTTTTTCTTACTTAGTTATTGAAAAAAATAATTATACTTAGAGTTGAAGGACTAATCGGTTATTGCCCCCAACATGCCAATATTGGCACTTATCATACGTAAATCTAACTCGTTCAAACAACTGCTCAGAGTTCCTAGAGCCCCTTGTAAGGCTTGTTGGAAAACCTGTTATCGTACTTGATTAATCACCCTTTGTTGCTCAAAATGAAAAATTTCGTTTTTATAATTTATAGTTGTTTCAAAGTCTTAGAAGTGGAATTAATAAAATTAAATCTTTTTCGCTCTATCTTAGAGTATCCATTGACTCGAAACTGATCTACCTCCATTTCCACTTTTCGTAAGAGAGTCCGGTCCTTTTCCAGCTGTTCAATGGCTCCCCCACGCAGTTCTTCTGAATTTCGAATAGTATTCAAGATCCTTTATTTTCGATTATCTAATAAATCACTTAATGAAAGTAGATTCGCTTTAAATTCATTTAAAAACTTCCATTATCCCTTCCCGAACCAAACATGAATCTTTTAATTCATTTGGCTCTCACGCTATATTACTTAAATTACTTATGATTATGATAAATTACCATATTTTTTTAATGTAATAAGCCTATCCTCTACTCTCTTAATATTACAAAATAAAAATATCAAAACCAATCACTAAACCAAAACCAAAAGAGTCGGAGGACTCTTCTGACCAAATAAAAATATATAATTGTCAGTAAAGTTGTTTCTTTTTTTTAATCCAAAAATCTCATTTTTTATGCATGGACATACAACTATATGAAATCACATAGAAACATAAATAAAAATTTCTTATAGGAACAATCATGCAAAAATATGAATAAAACATAACAAAACATGCAATATAAATCTATATGAATCTATATAGACACATACAAACTAATCATTAAGTTATCACCACCAAACTTAAAATTTTTAATGTCCTCGGTGAAGGTAATAATAAGGATTTCAAGGCATACCTAGTCGTCGGGAGGATCACCCTATTCGGGTACATGATCAGGTGGCCAATGAACCTCGATACCAGGAAACCTATCAGCGAGCGTCAAATCTTCAGAAAAATATTGGTAGATAATCTTACTAATTTCGTCAGCTCGAATTATTACCATGAGTTTTTCTTAATTTTTGAAAAAATAATTATACCTAGAGTTGAAGGACTAATCGGTTATTTCCCTCAATATGCCAGTATTGGCACTTATCATACGTAAATGTAACTCGTTGTTCAAACAACTGCTCAGAGTTCCTAGAGCCCCTTGTAAAGCTTGTTGGAAAACCTGTTGTCATACTTGATTAATCGCCTTTTGTTGCTCAAAATGAATAGTTTCGTTTTAATAATTTTATAGTTATTTCAAAGTCTTTAAAGTGGAATTAATAAAATTAAATCTTTATCTCTCTATCTCAGAGTATCTATTTACTCGAAACTGATCTACCTTCATTTCCACTTTTCGTAAGCGATTCCGGTCCTTTTCCAGCTGTTCAATGGCTCCCCCACGCAGTTCTTATGAATTTCGAATAGTATTCAAGATCCTCTATTTTCGATTATCTAATAAATCATATATGAAAGTAGATTCGCTTTCCATTTATTTAAAAACTTCCATGATCCCTTCCCGAACCAAACATGAATCTTATAATTCATTTGGCTCTCACGCTCAATTACTTAAATTACTTATGATTAGATAAATTCTGTTATTTTTTTAATGTAATGAGCCTATCCTCTACTCTCTTCATATTCCAAATTAAAAATATCAAAACCAATCACTAATCCAAAACCAAAAAAGTTGGAGGACTCTTCTAACCAAACAAAAATATGTAATAGTCAGCAAAGTTGTTTCTTTTTTTAATCCAAAAATCTCATGTTATATGTATACACATACAACTATCTGAAATCACATAGAACCATAAATAAAAATTTCTTATATGAACAATCATGCAAAAATATGAATGAAATATAACAAAACATGCAACATGAATCTATATGGACACATACAAACTAATCCTTACGTTATCACCCCCAAAACTTAAAATTTTCAATGTCCTTAGTGACGGTAATAATAAGGATTCCAAGGAATACCTAGTCGTTGGGAGGATCACCCTCTTCGGGTACAGTATCAGGTGGCCAATGAACCTCGACACCAACAAACCTATCAGCGAGCGTCAAATCTTCAGCAAAATGTAGATGGATAATCTTAAAAATTCGTCGGCTTGAATTGTTACCTTTTGGGGGATAGTAGTTTAAGGAATATATGTTATGTATGAGTCGCATATAGTTTACATATTCATGATAGTTAGTTCATATAGTTGCATATTTATCATGTAGTTTTTATTTTATTTTATTATAGTATGTTCCATATAGTTTATGCATTGGATTATAACATGATCCCTTATATGATTTTTCCGATTGATTTGTGATATTGATGCTAGTGTAGTGATATCATGTTTAGTGATGCTAAGTCTTATCGAGTTGATTTGCATGCTTGAAACAATTGTAATTTCACTATGTCTTATAGGTTACTTAAGGGCTAGATCATGATTATGGCTTATTTGTTTGTTGAGGTTTAATCACATGTTTTTATTTAGAATTTTGGTTATGCTCTTATTGATAAAATAACATGGATATTTAAAAATTGGAGGAAAAAAATTGGATTTTATTGCTAGTTGTTGTGGCTAGGTGTCAAATGGCTAGTAGCCGGCTCATTTAGAAAATTTTGAAAGAAAAAAAAATTAAAAAAACAGAAAAAAAAGAAAAACTTAAAAGAAAAATTTGTGTTATGCATAATTGATCACGAGTTGGCTCTTTAATACTCGAGTTATTAATTTCATAGGGGACTTTGTGCCTAGTGACCTAAGGTTTTTATAGTCCGGGATCCGCTAACCTAACGCGCATTACATGTATATTATTGTATAAGTCTTTTGTGGACCTCACTCATTGCACGATCAAATAAGCATATTTGTGTTGTTTATATGTTACCAATAAAGGCATAAATCCATATAATAACTCTGTTATAAAAATTGAAGTGTTGTCAATCATTTTGAGTTTAGCTTTTATTCTATTTTATAACCTTATGATTTCCTTGATGAGTAGTAAGCCATGATTATTGATCTAGTTGCGATAGTATATCTGATAAGCAATTGCACATACGCACGTTTTTGGCTTATAAGTTAATTTGCGGGATTTGATTGATCTTTGTGCGAATAACTGCATTTATTGAGATATTTCTTGTTGGTTGGTTAAGTTATTCTATTGAGATCGTTGCATTCATATAGTTTGCATTCATGCATTTTTATTTCTTGTTTTTTGAGTCTGTTTATGCTTGAGGACAAACATCTGTTCAAGTTTGGGGGTGTGTTAAGTGGCATTTATATCCACTTAGAATGCTCTATAAAGGCTTGAAATTGGTGTTTTGTACTTGAGTTATTTGTGTATTTCATGTTTTTGTAGTGTTTTTTGCATTTCAGGCATAAATAAAAGAATCAGGAGGTTTAGCATTGTTTTGGTGCTAAATTTGTGTTAGGAAGATGTCTCGGGAGTTTGCTCGTAGATCGTCAGCTCAAACCATGTAAGAAAATAAAAATCAGTATTTTTTCCAGAAGGTCAGTGCGCCTGCGCTATAGTAGCGTGTGGACGCGCCGACATGCAGATTTGCAGCGCGCCCGCGCTGGTGAAGCGCGCGGTCGTGCTAGGTCGGGATGACATAATTTTGTTTCTACTTGGATTCTTAGAGTTTGAAGCCCTGGTTGATTCTATAGCATATATAATAAAAACTTATCATCGTTTTTGAAAACATGACTTTCCAGAGCTTAAGGAGAAGGCGTAAAAAGATAGTATAGCACAATTCAACCAAGGCGAAAAGGTTCTAGTTTAATTTTGTGATTCCTTGTTTTAAGTGAAAATCTTAGATAATAGTTTTCTTATTTGTGAACCTATACTCTTGTTATGTACTTGGTTTATTATTTATTCAATATAAAGACCACATTTATTATACCATGATTTCATCGGAACCCACGTTGATTATGAGTCCGATTATGGGCTAATCGTTATAGTGCGGTTCTAACGGATTTACTTATGGATTTCTTTGGATAAATTATTTCGATATCTTAGTGTTTGCTGATTGTATGATGTCCTAGTATTGGTTGTGCTTACTCCTCTTATGAGCATCACGAACTTATAAGATAGTGTGTTAATCTCTAATGAAGCAAAAGTGAATTTAGGGGTTTAAAACTTGCCATGCTAGCATAGGTTCATGTATTTGTTATGCATGATTTGTAGGTAATTTTAACCATCTTACTTGCCCTATGTAATCACAATAGATAACTTGCATATTAAACTGTTATATTGTCAAATTCTATGGACATATAGGGTCTCAATATAATTGGCGTCTATTCAGCTTCTATCTCATTTGGGGATGTCTGGTAGTAGGGTATTCGTGCAACAAAAGTTGGCATTTACTAGTTTTGTGTTATCTGATTAGTGTCATCACCATTGTATGCTAAGGTTAATAACAAAAAGGCTATTGAATGAAGTAGTAAAGAAGTTAGAATCCCATGTTTATGTCATATAGTAATGAATCTCTTTTAATCTCCTAGTTTAAGTTATTTAGTAAAATCTCTTACTTAATCGTAGTAATAAACATTCTCAATTTGTTATCATCTTAGCATTGAATAATAACCATAACATTATTGCATAAGTATATTGATTAAAGTTAACCTAAACTAGTCTCTGTGGGAATAAACTAGAATTAATTCTATATTACTTGTGATCTCGTATACTTGCGTGAATATTAGCGCGTGTTTTCGTCCTAACAAGTTTTTGAACGAGTGCATTTCGCTCCCTCTCGTTCAACCCTAGACTACTCATATAAATATGAATTGTCTACTAGCTATTTGACACCTAGCCATAACAACTAGAAATGAAATCCTATTTTTTTCTAATTTTTAAGAGAATATCCTGAATTCTAAATATAAACAAGTGATTAAACCCCAACAAACAAATAAGACATGATCATGATCTAGCACTCAAGCAGCCTATAAGACTTAGTGAAATTACAATTATTTCTAGCATGCAAATTAACTCGATAAGACTTAATATCACTAAACACGACATCACCACACTTGCATCAATATCACAAATCAATCAGAAAAATCATCTAAGGGATTATGGTATAATTCAAATGCATGAAACTATATGCAACTATATGAACTAACTATCATAAATATGCAACTATATGAGACACACACAAACATATATTCCATAAACTACTACCCCCAAACTTAAAAATATTCACTATCCTCAGGAATCAGGGATACCTATTCAGAATTAGGGTCATCACCCTCATGGGGTGGTGTGTCAAGAGTGTCTAGAGGCGGGTACACAGAGTCCTCACCGAATACTGACCACTAGATATTAACTCATGGGGCTATGAATGCAGTCCCCAACGCCTGGGTAAGGTCCTGTGCAAACCGACTATGGATGTCATGCATCGCATCCATCCTTCTCATCAAGCACATATACTGCGTTGAACTTATACCAGCACTGCCCTCTGCTTCCTACTGCTGTTGTGACGGTCCAGCCTCATCACCCAACTGAGCTCTCCCCGCTGCCATGCTCGCCTGAGTCGAACCTCAACATATATCTGTTTAGCTGGACGACCACTTGGCAAGTAATCATAAGTATAACCAAGCCCCTTAGGATCGGGCTTCCCACTGTACCACTCCAGCATACTCAACAACATAGAACTGTCAATCGGGGCACTTGGAAGCTGCAACTGCTCATGTGTGGGCCAATGAATGCCAACCGCCACACACCGCTTTGTTATAATGCAAGCATAGGGTATAGAACCCATAGTACTTCTTCGCAAGAACCTCAGAATACCCTGATGAATAACCATCCCGAGATCCACATAATCTCCCTGAAGAATCCGCCACAATAACCGTGCACGCTCCACAGTAACATCATGCACGTGAGAAGATGGCATGATGTTGGCACAAATAAAAATATTTCATGCACGTGCAAACCTGTTCATATACGAGGCAAGGAATGTGGCATACTCGTTCGTGCCCTTCTTGAACTTCCAATGAGTCTCCGGAACACACAGGGTAGCAATGATCAAATCCAAATTAAAATTATCCCCCGTCTTCTTATTCCAATTCTCCTATTATGGCCTCCTCTCGGGCTGCTCAATCACCCTCCGAATCGCCTCAGCACTATGGTCCACAGTTAATCCCCTCACCACAGTGAAACCATTCTTGTCCGCCTTTGCATTAGCGTAGAACTCACGAACCACACTGATAGGTACCGCAACGGGTGCCTCACAAAAAGTTATCCACCCAATCTCCACAATCATCTCCAGCAACTTACCATCATTTCCCGATGGCAGAAAACCTCACTCATTGGCTATTGGCTTTGAAGGTAGCCTGGCATACTCCACCTCAGCCTCTGGAGTTGAAAAACTTGACCTCACCACCCACACTCGAAAAATTGGTAGTGCAAC
Organism: Apium graveolens; assembly: GCF_009905375.1. Classification (NCBI taxonomy): domain Eukaryota; kingdom Viridiplantae; phylum Streptophyta; class Magnoliopsida; order Apiales; family Apiaceae; genus Apium; species Apium graveolens. The sequence goes on along the minus strand of NC_133652.1, from coordinate 281,942,112 downwards.
TGCTAACTTGGGTTTGTTGTCTCTTGGGTGCCATTGGAATTGAATAAGAGAGAATAAGAGATGTGTATATAAGAGAGATTTGTGTTTGAGAATTTGAGAAGTGATGGAAGTGGTTGTGTATAAGTGTGTGTATATATAGGAATTTGGAAGAGAATTAGTTATGGAAAATAAGTGGGAATTGATTATGGGAATAATGGGAATAATGAGGTGATTGAAATTGGTTTGAAAACGGAAATATTGGATGTGGGAGAGTAAAATTCGGGTTTAAATTGATATTGTGTTGAAGTCCCCGATTTTCTATTTATTCTGCTGTCTTATTTTTTGACTACAGGGACATAGCGCGCCCGCCCCGCCTAGTAACGCGGGCGCGCCGTGCTTCTGGAAGACCAGCGCGAGCGCCGCGCATACCAGTGCGGGCGCACGCACTTTCTGAAAAATCAGCGCGGCTGCCCCGCTCTTCTATCTACTATCTTATTTTTTTTTGTGTTTTTCTCCTTATTTTCCTCATCTTCTATCTACTAATGTACACCAAACTTTTGTTGCGTCCCCAAAAGTGCATGGTATACGTTTCTAGCTTGATGTAGAATCCCGAGATCAAGTGGACAATAAAACGGTATTAACCACCTCATGGTTTGCCATATCACCATAGTAATGATTCAATCTATGTCCATTAACCTTGAACACTTGTCTCAGATTATTCTAAAAAAATTCCACCGCTCCATGTGGAAACACAGTTTTGATTATGAAAGGCCCTGTCCATCTCGACTTCAATTTCCCAGGAAAAAGAGGGAGACGAGAGTTGAAAAAGAGAACTTGTTGCCCCAACACAAACGATTTGAGCACTAGACCCCTATCGTTCCACCTCTTGACTTTCTCCTTATAGATTTTGTTGTTCTCGTACGCTTGAAGTCGAAACTCGTCGAGTTCATTCAATTGAAGCATTCTTTTCTTTTCAGCTGCATCCAAGTCAAGGTTCAACTTCTTTAAAGCCCAATAGGCCTTGTGCTCGAGCTCCACAGGCAAATGACAACCCTTACCATAAACCAACTAAAATGAAGACATGCCTAGAGAAGTCTTATATGCTATTCGATATGCCCAAACAGCTTCATCCAACTTCAAAGACCAATCCTTCCTTGATGGACACACAACTTTCTCTAAAATGTGTTAGATCTCTCTGTTAGACACTTCAGCTTGCCCATTGGTCTGAGGATGGTAGGATGTGACAATGCGATGATTCATAATATACCGCTGCATCATACCAGTTAACTTGCGATTGCAGAAATGCGATCCCTCGTCACTGATTATGACTCTTGGAGTCCCAAATCTTGTGAATATTTGCTTATGAAGAAAATTCAGCACTACCTTCGCATCATTTGTCGATAAAGCCTTGACTTCAACCCATTTAGACACATAATCAACCGCCAACAAGATATATTGATTATTGCAAGATTAGACAAATGGCCCCATGAAGTCAATTCTCCAAACATCGAAAACTTCAACCTCGAGAAGCACATTAAGAAGCATGTCATCCCTCTTAGACATATTACCAACCCGTTGTCATTGATCACACTTCAAAATAAACTAATGCGCATCCTTAAACAATGTAGGCTAGAAGAATCCCGCTTGAAGGATACGAGCTATTGTCTTTTCTCCACCATAATGGCCTCCATAAATAGTCGAATGACAGTCTCGCAAGATCCCCCCCATTTTGATGTATGGAATACATCTCCTGATGATTTGGTTAGCTCTTTGCCTAAATAAGTCTGGAGGCATAATATTGCTCATAAGGTAGTTCATAATGTCTGCGAATCATGGTTCTTCTTCTTGCACCCCAAACAACTGCTCATTCGGAAAAGACTCATTAATCAAAGTCTTATCTTGTGAAGTTGCACTTGGATCTTCCAAATGAGTGAGATGATCAGCGACTTGATTCTCAGTATCCTTCATGTCCTTGATCTCTAACTCAAATTCCTGAAGTAAAAGAACCCATTGAATAAGTCTACGCTTCGAGTCCTTCTTCGAGATGACATAGCGAATAACAGCATGATTAGTGAAACTATCACCTTCGTCCCAAGTAAATAAGATCGAAACTTCTCAAAACCATAGACAAAAGCCAATATCTCTTTTTCATTAGTAGTATAGTTCAGTTGAGCACCATTGAGAGTTTTACTAGCATAGTAAACCACATGAAATATGTTGTTCTTTCTCTATCCCAGAACAGCTCCAACTATATAGTCACTTGTATCGCACATCATCTCATAAGTTTCATCCTAATTAGGTGTAGTTATGACAGGTGCCGTTATCAAATTCTTCTTCAAGATCTCAAAGCAGCTAGGCGCTCGTCATCAGACTTGAATGGAACATCTTTCTCTAGAAGATTGCACAAAGGTTTAGAAATTTTGGAGAAGTCCTTGATGAACCGCCTATAGAAACCCGCATGACCAAGAAAGTTGTGGACTCCCTTAATAGAAAGAGATGGAGGAAGGTTTTCAATGATCCCCACCTTGGCTTTATCCACCTCAAGACCTTTATTAGAGACCATGTGCCCAAGAATATTGCTATATCACACCATAAAGTGACATTTCTCCCAGTTGAGAACCAAAGTGACATTTCTCTTAATAACAACGCCAAGATTTTGCAAGCACTCGTCAAAAAAATCACCGAACACAGAGAAATCGTCCATGACCACCTCCATATTCTGACAAATCATATCAGAGAAGATAGCCATCATGCATCTCTGAAATGTGGCAGGTGCACCACACAACCAAAAAAACCCTTCTGAAGGCAAAAGTACCAAACGGAAAAGTGAAGGTAGTCTTTTTCTGATCTTCTGGAGCGATGCAAATCCGAGTATACCCCGAATATCCATCAAGAAGACAGTAGTACTCATGCCCAGCCAACCTGTCAAGCATCTGATCAATGAATGAAAGAGATAAGTGATCTTTCCTTGTGTCTTTGTTCAGCTGCCTGTAATCCATGCAAACTCTCCACCCCGTGACTGCTCGAGTAGGAATGAGCTCATTCTGCTCATTAGCAACAACTATGATACCTCCTTTCTTCAGCACACACTGAACTAGACGCACCCAAGAACTGTCAGAAATGGGATAGATGATCCCTGCATCTAGCCACTTGAGAATTTCCTTCTTCACAAGTTCTTTCATTATCGGATTAAGCCTTCTCTGTTGCCCTACCATTGTCTTGCTTCCTTCCTCTAACATAATTTTATGCATACAATAAGAAGGGCTGATTCCATTGATATCTGTTATAGTCCATCAAATTGTCGATTTGAACTCTCTCAGAATTCTTAAAAGCTTTTCTTCATCACTACCTAAAAGGTCAGATGCAATAATAACAGACAAAGTAGATGCATCACCTAAAAAATCATACCTTAAGTGTTCAGGAAATGGTTTAAGCTCAAGTGTAGGAGCTTCCTCAGTAGATCGCTTGAGTCGCCCCTCAGCATTTTTCAGTTCTGACATTCCAAGAGATTCAAAAGGCATATTCAGCCTTCTATTCCAAGGAGAAGCATTCAAATATTGCAACTAATTATCACCTTCATTATTTTCACAATCTGAATTCCCTAATAAGGCCTTCTCTAAAGCATCAGACCTTAGCATTTGATCATGTTCTGAAGTAATGACAGAATCGACCAACTCCACTTTTAAGCACTCCTTATTTTCTGTTGGAAATTTCATGGCATTGAACACATTAAAAGTCACATCCTGATCCAGTACTTGCATAGTAAGCTCACCCTTCTACACATCTATCAAGGTTCGGTCCGTATCCAAAAATGGTCTTTCCAAGATTATGGGAATCTTCTTATCCTCCTTGAAATCAAGAATTACAAAGTCTGCATGAAAGATTAGTTTATCCATCTTGACCAAGACATCCTCCACAATGCCTCGTGGATATGTAATAGAGGGATCGGTCAACTTCAAGTACCTATATGTAGGCTTTGGATAAGGTAAATCCAATGATTTGAAGACAGACAAGGGCATTAGATTGATACTAGCTCCAAAATCACATAAACACTTGTCGAACGACAAGTTTTCGATAGTGCAAGGAATTGTGAAGCTCCCAGGATCTTTAAGCGTCGGAGGCAACTTCTGTTGCAGCACAATACTGCACTTTTTCATGAAAGTGACTGTCTCTATGTCATCAAGCTTCACTTTCCGAGAGAGAATACCTTTCATAAACTTCACATAAGTAGGCATATGTTCAAGAGCTACAGCGAAAGGTATATTGATAAGAAGTTTCTTGAACACCTCTAGAAACTTCTCGAACTGCTTATCCACCTTTTTATTTTGCATCCTCTTAGGAAAATGAGGTGGATGATAGATCTGTTTCTCCCCTGTATTACCCTCTGGAGGAGTGTGTTCCACGGTAGTCTTCCTTGGTTCCACATCTGCTTCCTTCTGCACATCTTCCTCAGCCACAACTTCATCATCCGAAACTTAAGATTTTTTGGTATTTGCAACCTTCCCAGACCTTAATGTGATTGCCTTAACCTACTCTTTAGCTTCCTTCTTGCCTGGATCTTTTGTCACTGGGTAACGATCCAGGTTGACGATTGAGCAAGGCATTGGAAATTTGCCCAATTTAATTCTCCAAGGTCTTGAAAGACATCTCTTAGCTCTTCCACGTGAGCCTCAACTCCTCCAATTCAGATTTTTTATTAGATTGTTGTGGCTGGAGTTGTTTTCTTGGTGCATATTGTGGTTGCTGAAAACTGGGAGGGTTGTATTGCTTTGTTGCATACTATTGATAAGGCTGTTGAACTGTATTATAAGAGTTGCTCCAGCTAAAATTAGAATGATTGTGGTTGTTGGGATGATAGGTGGGTGGAACTGGTTGTTGCGACCTCTGAAAGTTGCTGACGAACTGATCTGATTTACTAGAAATAGCACAATGTTCCATCTCATGGGCACCAGCACAAAGCTAACAGACACTAGTGTTATGATTAAATCCATGATTAGCCAACAAATCCACCTTCATCATCAAAGCCTTAAGCTCAGCAGCTATGGCAGTAGCTGCATCTACATCCAGAATTCTTGCTACCTTGCCTTAAGTTAGTCTCTGGGAAGGATTCTGGTATTCATTAGGAGTCATCAGTTCAATCAATTCATAAGCTTCATCACAACTCTTAGCCCACAAGGCTACTCCCGATGCTACATGAAGCAGAGGTCTAGAAGTTGCACCCAAACCATTATAGAAGTAGTTAATGATCATCCAGTCAGGCATCTCATGGTGAGGACACTTCCTAAGCATCTCCTTATATCGCTCCCAAGCCTCACGCAAAGACTCCCAAACTGCTACGCAAATTAGTAAGAGCATTCCTGATTGCAGTAGTCTTTGCCATATGAAAGAACTTAGTAAGAATATTTTGAGCCAAATCTTCCCATTTAGTGATAGAGCCTGGTGCTAGAGAATATAACCAGCTCTTAGCTTTATCCTTCAGAGAAAATGGGAACAGCCTTAGCTTTATAGCATCTTTAGACACGTTGTTGAATTTCAAAGTGTCGCAGATCTCGATGAAATCTCTAATATGCATATTGGGATCTTTAGTTGGAGAACCCCCAAACTGAACTGAATTTTGTATCATCTGAATCATGTTAGCTTTGATTTCAAAATTGTTAGCCGCGACGGCTGATCGCACAATGCTAGACTGAATATCATTGATCTTTGGCTGAAAATAGTCCATGATATCCTTTCTATTTGCTTATGGTTCACCCATTGCAACAAGAGCTTCTTCTTCTTTCTCAACTAAAATTTCTTCTTCAACTTTCTCCTATGCTTTTTCCAGTGTTCTCTTTCGAAGTTGAGAACGCGTTAGCAAATAAGCTCTCTAGAGTACCTGAAAAAGCAATCAAACAAACATTTAAGTAAAATATCTGAGTCAATGAACTTTAATGAACACTGATATCAAGCACATAAACAAAAAATTAACAACGAGTCCCCGGCAGCGCCGCAAAAAACTTGTTAGGATGAAAACACTTGCTAATATTCACGCAAGTATACGCAATCACAAGTAATATAGAATTATTTCTAGTTTAATCCCACAGAGACTGGTTTAGGTTAACAATAATGAATGTACTTATGCAACAATGTTATGGTTATTATTCAATGCTAAGACGATAACAAATTAAGAATGTTTATAACTACGATTAACTAAGAGATTTTACTAAAGAACTTAAACTAGGAGATTAAAAGAGATTGATTACTATATTACACAAATATGGGATTCTAACTTCTTTACTACTTCCTTCAACAGCCTTTTTGTTCTTAACATTACCATGCAATGGTGATGATACTAATCGCGATAGAAGCTGAATAAACACCAAATATATTGAGACCATCTGAAATGCAAAACACTACAAAAACACATCAAATACATAAATAACTCGAGTACAAAACACCAATTTCAAGCCTTTATAGAGCATTCTAAGTGGACATAAATACCACTTAACATTACGTTACTGACTGAATACATCAATAAATTTTTAATAAAATAGTCACAAAAGTACAGTATGTCATATATTATAATATAAGTCACATATATGTAATAAATTTATAAATTTAGTTAAAAAATATTTTGATTAAAATGAATTACCAAATTTATCTATAGATAAATATATAAATAATTATTCATTAAATATTTTGTCATAAGTGTGTTCGCAATATAACTACGAGCATGTATAAGTATTAATCCATATATAAATTCACGACTTTAATTAATGATTATATTTGTGCATAATACTCATAACCAATCGAAGAACTATATTTACGGACTTGTTCATGGACATTATAATTGTACTTGCTCGCTAACTTTCGAACAAAACTATATTGTGCTCCAGTTCATCTCATTTAAAACCGAATCTTAAAGTTGTGTTCATGTTCGACTAGTTTAAAAGTTGAACCGAACTTGAGCCGAATGTTTTTCGAATTAAACACCTAAGTGTTAGTGAGCGTATCTATATGTTGACAGCTCTAACCGAAATATTAAAAATTTGATGGTATGTTTGGTTGGTTTATTTTTCTACTTTTCATTTTTCTAATATTTAATAGTATTTTATTAAAACAAAACTACAGATAATTCTTTAGTCTATTATTAGTCTAATTTTTTCGAACTAAAACACATCAATGTATACTATTCATACATGATACATCATTTATCTTTAAATTGTAATATTAGTATTTTAAATTTTAAATAACACTTATTTCAAAATATCACTAACATATAGCTTGTTTATATAAATATATATATATATATATTTATATATATATATTCACTAATACTGTTGTGAGAGAAATTTGGTAACAATATACCGAGTAAAAATTGTCGGAATAACTAATTTTACCCTTGGTTTCCCGATATTAGCACGCTTATGTTCGTTTCATGCTTCTGCATCGCCGCTGCAGCTCCAGGTTTGCCTACCGGAGTGGGTGGAGATATGTGACATTTTTGGGACTGAGTTTTCAAGGTTTCCGGGCAGGGACGTGGAGTAGGTCCTATATGGCCAAGGGGGATGCCAAGAGATGCCTATTGTTCCACTTTGTACGATCCTTGTAGAATACAATAAAATCAATATTTTCCAGCCCTTGCAAAGTGCTTACATATCCTCTATTTATAGTAATCAAGTCCCATATAGTTCTTAGGTTTAGGACTCCTTTAGTTGATGAGAAAGCCACATTATGATAAGCCATTCCATGTGTCCAAAGTTTAACCAACTACTTCCAAGTGAGCTTCTAGTGTATAAGCGCCATCAGAACTCTCAAAACTTAATTTATCTATAGTTAAATGTAATTATCCAATAAATCTAGTATGTATCTTTTAATTAGTAGTTATCACCATATTTTTAGTGGTTGAAATGCATTAGGAAGCCCCTCCTTGAAGATAGAGTCCATTCTCCTTGATTTAGGAAGTACAGTCCTTGTTAAATACTAATTTTGTCTAGGAGATGTGCTGGTATGCCTATTACAGTACCTCTCCAGCCTGATCAGCTACCACTGTACTTCCAGCACCTCACCTTCCTAACCAGGACTTCACCTGTTGGGCAAAAACACCTTCCACAACCATTCTTGCCTGCCCAAAATCCAGTAAAACCTCTGCTAGTCCGCTTTAACTTCCTCTAGTGGCCTATAACTTTATATAGATAGGAAAACTTCTCTTAATAAGCTGCAACTTCACTTGGTACATTGCATCTTATGTAAGTACCTCCAAACCATCAATTATTGGGCCAAACTTGCACCAAACCATCTCATTGGGGTTCAATCTCCTTATGGGCCTTAAATCGAGCCCATGTAAGATTTTGGGCACAACAACTACCCCTCGGTTCCTTGCAGCATAAAATGCAATAGGATCTGGTAAAAATACGAGGTTCAATTTTCTATTATCCTTCTCAGAGAAAGTCCTGGCTCCCACATCGTGCTCCCAAGATTATATGAGCTAACTGCCTATAAGAAATAAGAAGCACAATGCTTCTGCATACATACCTCACTCTGAATCCTTAAATGAAAAAATTTCTTGTATACCCTCTGATCCAGATACAACATAACACTTCGTATCATTAGATTCTTAACATAATCCCACACACGTCAATTTTGAGTTGGAGTTGAAGCTAGAGTCTCTCAACACGACCCCCGTTACTTCCATGAAGGAGATTGCTTCCAAGATCCTTGTTCTTTGACCTCATTTTCCGTTGTTCCTTGTGATGTTCTTTTATTTTCTGAAGTTAATCTTCATGCGAGAATCCCTTTTGAATGGCAACTGAAGCTCCAACCATTGTGGTGATGTTTATCTCTTCCACAATCTGTATTTATAAAAATGACTTGAAGAAATGATTAGAAACATGAGCTAAGTAGCTCACACATATAACAAACGTAGCTCAATCCTATATAATGCATAGATGCCAATGGAAAAATACATGTGGAAATGAATTTATATGTATGTATATATGTAAAACCATAGCCACCTTATCAATCAAGTAGAACCTTGGCGAACACAATCTTCCAGACATAATACCGTAACTTTCAGATGTTCTCAACCATCCATCCGGATGTTCCTCTTAGGGTCTTATATAATTTCCCTGGTACTATTTGAATGATGCCCATAAACCATGGGGCTTTTCTAAACTGTGCCCATATATCATGGGGCGTTTCTAAACCGTGTCTATATATATCATGGGGCAATTCCAAATCCGTAAGAGGGACCATAGGAGGGTTACACAAGTTGCTAGTATGCCTTTTCGAGTGGTTAGATTTACTGGACATATAGCGTGCCTAGGTACCCACAGACAACTTCAGGTAGCAAGTTTAAATATAATTTTAAACCTTATGCATGAGGTAAGTAAATGGTCATGACATAATGATCTATTTTGTTTAAATCCATATAATTTTCATGCCTTGAAATCATATAAACATTGGTGCATCTAATATAGATAATGAATCATTTGAAATGATGAGGTTCGCACTGAGCACCTTTTTCTAAAATGATATAATAACTTTATGAATGGATGATATCATGCATTATACCAAATATGTAGAAATGTGAGAGTAGAACATATCTTTTTTTTGTGACGTTGTTTTATGCTCAAGTTCAGGTATATTACTGAACCCTACATTGGAAATCGTCTTCTGAGAGCAGATATAATTTATCAAGTGTAATGTCCTTCCATACTTGTTTATCATACTTTCCTTTACGATTCATGTTCTTGTTTGAACCTATCATGTTAGTGGTCTATATATGTAGCTAATTCCACAGGCTGGGTAGCTCAACAGATAATAAAACACATAAAATGATTGATAACCGATGAAATAATAGGATGCCATATTCCATATGCATAATGTTAGATATCACAAATCCGTATACCTAAGAAATCACCCCGTATAAATACAGTACATTACAGCTAATGTATTGGATATAAGCACATATAAGTTATTATCATAAAGAGTCAAGTTCTATGGAGACCACATTTTTGTTGGACACCACGGAGACCACTTACGTTCTACAACTAAAATTTACCTAAAAGCATTGCAAAATATATTATTTTTTGAAAGAATGTTCTACAAATATCATTATTTATCCAAAATTTTGAATATCATATATGTATTGTATGTAGAACATTACAAAATATTTTATTCTACGAAACACATTTAGTTTTTAGAATATTTGTTCAAATTGCAGAACATACACATTATACTTATTAAACATAAATGATTTTCAGCAATTTTAATGAATTAGTGATATTCGTAAAACATACTTCCCAAAATAATGTATTTCATAGTATTTTGATTGTAGAACACGGGGTGGTCTTCGAGGTCTCCGATAAAAATGTAGTCTCCATAGAATTTTGCTCTTATCACACATAAAAAGATGTTAGACATTCAATTTATAAGAGAGTTTAATAGTCATATTCTAAGGAAAAAAATATTTCTCAACTTAAAGCAATTTAATCCACTTTACCTAAAAGGCAAACCTATGGTACGTAAATAAACCTAAGCCTTACGATTCTCTCAATTCTTTTCTAAGTTTGAATAACATATGCCCGGATTCCATTGGACATACTCTATCCATTCCATGAGGTTTTATATTCTACCTAAAAGTACTTTATTAGGGGCTAAACTAGGTGCAGCCCTTATTCCTAGGTCTTGTAACTACTCCCCCCATCTATACTCGTCTAAGAAAATTATACAAGTAATGCTTATAAGAATTTACATGGGGATGTTTGTACGTAGACCTTCACAATGACTTAGATTTTTACCATATTATAATTAATCTAATTCTTATCAACCCTAACCAAGTAAAGCCCCTTGAACACGACCAAAGCCTAGAGTTCCAGGTTTTGAGCCTATCTTACCTATCCTTAATAATCAATAATAACTTAATACGTATTCTGGTTTAGGTCCTTATACCTACCTTCCCTAAAGGAAAGTTTCCTAGACCTAACCTTTAATTATAAAGTGAACCTGTATCCACAAAATAGCTCAAGGATAAATGACCAATAATGAACTCAAAATCCTAACCAAGATATGGCTATTATGCACACCTATTATTTAACATTTTATTTTTATTTTTAAATGTAATCTACGTACCTTAATTAAAACCAAATGAAAATTTCATAAATATTTTCCTAACTTGTAAATATTCTTTTTACTTCAAGCAATTTCACCCAACAAAATCCTTTAGTACAAAAGGCAACGCTGATTAGTGTTGCATTATATTATTATGGTGTTGAAATATGCCCTTAATGCAATGATTTATATAGCATTGCATTAGAGGTCAAATCCAAAGCTCCCTGATGCAATGTCCATTTTTCTTGCATATGTCAAAAATAGGCCCATTGTAACACTTTTTTCACCTATGACCACATTAGAAAACATGGCATTTAATTTTTCTCGTAATATTTTAAGAAATATAAATTATTTATATACCTTATGTTTTGGAAAATAATAACATATGTTAAAATACACTCTAAGATAATAACATATGTCATTTATACTGGTGTTATATCTATTGCTAATTAAAATTTAAAATAAAAAAACTGATTATATAAAAAATAAATAATATATGAAAAGAACTTAGAGGGATTTGAAGCTAGTATTAATAAGGCCAAGAAAATATGTTTCGGCTGAAAAAACGGAAAGTAACAACATTTACAAACTTTAAGTCATAAGTTTAATTTGATTTGTCTAGTATAATCAAAAATGAAATTCTAATATAAACATGTCTTCTATTTATTAAAAAAAGTAGAAAGTAATTGAGCCCATGAAATAGATTTGCCAAGCCAGGCGAGGCCTAGCCCAAAAATCAAACAAAAGTCCAAGAAAAAAGATCATGACCATTTCTAGTCCATTCTAGAACCCTGTCCAAAAATCCACATCTAAATCTTTCTAGAACTTTCAATAATGATTTATAAAAGAAATCCTCCCCTTCCCTTCCCTTGCACATCATGTACCACTATTCTTTTATTGTTCACACCTACCATTTCACGGTTTTATGATATTTACAATAAATATTGTTTATGTAGCTTTGAATATATCATTAAGAGTAAAGTTATCATATTTATCTTCTTTAGTTGGAGATTTCAGTTATTGGAGGTTTATGTGAACAAGGTACGTATCTGTATAACACATGAATCTGATTATTTTCATTAAAAAAGATTTTTCAACATTTTATCACATCAGTGCAACAACTAGACAATATCAATTGGTATGACCAAAGAAACTAGTAGTTATAATTAAACTCGTAATTTGAGCCCAATTATATTTTTTATCAATTCTGATATTGGTAGTGTTGTCCTCTATTCAATATTAAAAACAAAATTTGATATGTATTTATTCTCTGAAATCATACTTTTTTTAATTATTTATTTTCTTTTGGATATGTTGATTAATATTTTATTCCAAAAATTTTACATCTCACTTTTTGTTCAATATTTACAGTGAAACAATGAAGAAAGTGCTCCTCAATATATTTAAGCAAAGATGACCCGTATCTTACAGGTATTTTACATAATATCATAAACTAAGGAAATTTTACTGTGTTATTTGGTAACTACTATATCACAAATATATACCATAAGGTTTTCCACTGGTGTTCACAAAATTGTATTTCTTAAATCAGTGTCTCAAATAATTTCCCTAATTTTATTACAAAAAGTGTCACCTTACTTGGCTATATGACGTGAAACCGATGTCTATTAACATATGTCTAGTAGTGAATCCTTTTTATTTTGTGTTTTGTTAGCATATAGGTACATTTGTGAATCTGTTTTATTATGGATTGTAGACTAATTTGTGCCTTAATTATTCAATAATGTTTATGGGTGGGGAAAAGCCATATTAACAATTATTATTTCCTTGTACTGATCACCTTCCTTTTTCCAAGCCAAGGTCTTATTCTTCTCATTTAATTCAAGGAGAAGAAAGAAACAATGTAGGCGACACTAAGAAAAGGTGAGTTATTAGGTGTCTCTCTTTTTCCGTTGACCTTCACAAAGTTCCATTTTTACGCGTGTTAAGTTTTTAAAAGGTTTATTATTTGAGTTCTGTTTCAATTATAGCCTTACCGATTCCTTTCTTGCTGAGACAGGCACGGAGATTACAGCAGATACTCTTTAAGCCTAATGGACTCCAAGATGGTACAAAGTTGGCTTATTTTGTCAACGGAAAGGAGCCGCCTGCCTTTCTACACGCACGCCTCTCACTATTGTTGGTTGGTGTTTGATATGAACAAGTTATGGATGTGGTGTTGATATGAAGGAAATGACTTATATAATTAGAATAATTCATGATAGATGGAGTATTTGAGAAGTTGTCGATATTGAAAATTGACTATAGTTTAAATGATCGTTAACTTGATATTAATGATTCTTCTTGTTTGGAGCTTATTAGCTTTTAATTTTTTGGTATCTTAGTATCGTTGGCAAGTTTTGATTTACTATTGGTTAATTCATCTGTTTTGGTATTGTTGGTTTGGTCATTTGGTTTGTTGGATATGTAAATATAACATATCACTTAAAATGTGCAAACTCATGTCTATAATAAAAAAATACAACAGTTAGAATGTGTAATTTTGTGCCTAAAACTGGTGTATATAATGGAAAATATCATCGACTAGAGAAATTACAAACTCATGTTAAAGCTAATAGACTATTGCTAAACACTGCTGTCTTTTATGATTTTCGACATTAGTCTGTTGTACAAAAATGATGTCTGAAGTGGTCTTTTATAATTTCTCAAAACCGGTATTAAAGAGAGGGACCTTTCTCTACACCCACAAAGACATCGGTTCATTTTTTTTAACATCGGCTTAAAACTGATGTCTATTGATATATTTCTAGTAGTGTTATCATTTTTATTTTATGTTTTGTTAACAACTTTTTATTTTGAAAGTTTCAGCTAGATATTGTAAAAGCTCAAATGTTCTATAGTTAATAATTAAATAGATAGTAGTGTTTTTATACTATCGGAAAAAATTGTTGACTTATTTTTTGCAAATTGATCGTATTACAAGTTTTCTACAGTAAAACCTCAACAAGATACATGACACTCAGTATCGAGATAAAATAATTCATATTAAATAGATAGTATTGTTTTTTTCTGGCAAGTTTGTAAATAGTCACTTATGAATGATGTTCATACATCTTAGTCTCCTCAAATCGGCTCTAGGTATATGTCGATATATAGTTTCGAAGATTGGTGGTCTGTAGGTACTTCGATTTTTAAATCCACCAATCTTAATATTTTTTTTAAATTACTTTCTTAAATGAGTGACTCATTCCTTCAAACCACTCATTTTTATGCTTTTAACCATTCTAATTAATCATTTTTAGTGTGATATTATTGAATGTATTGGTAGACAAGTAGACAATATCGTATTATATGATTCTACTTAATTAATCATTTTTAGTGAGATGTTATTGAATGTATTGGTAGACAAGTAGAGAATATCGTATTCAATGATTCTCCTTCAATCTAATCCCCATTCTCAACTAGTTACACATATTACGTCTTCCTCGTTGTCACATATTTGCTGGTTTTTTGGCGGAGATTGGCCTGTCATGCTTTATTGTGCGATTGGCGCAAAAGCGAGTCTTCAGCGACAAACATTGTGACTTTGGTGGTTGCAAAAGACACTCTTGTGTTGTCGCACGTAATCGCGTCATCTAAGGAGCTCGAGGACCCTTAGGCTCTACATAATTTGTTCACCTTAACTATGATCCTAGGTCAGGCAGGACTACACGTTAAGTTTGAGTATATCAATAAGCATAGAAAAAGAAACTTACAAGGATTCCCCCAGTAATAGCGAGCGAACCGGGAACAACCCAACTTGAAAATTTGGCGGCTCTGTCATCCGAATTATAGTTTGGAGAAGTATGTTCAGCAACGGACCGGGACCAAGTCCCTTGGAAGGGTTCACCAGAGAGGGTGAGAGCCCCGTTATGCCCGGACCTTGTTGCACCACGAGGCGTTGTCTACTTATTTTAGGGCTTCAACTTCATTTTCATTAAGGCATTCCAAGCCTGGACACTTATCATCATCAAAGGTCACATCAGTACTTTCCATAAATTTCTTTTTCTCTAAAACATAAACTCTGTAGGCAGTTCTTTCCAATGAATATCTCAGAAAAATAGCTTCAAATACTTTAGAGTCAAATTTTCCTACATATTCAGAGTTGTCTTTAAGCACAAAGCATTTGCTTTCAAACACATGCAGATGCTTTATAGTGGGTTTTCTTTTTGACAAGATTGAGTAGGGTGACTTGCCATGGTTTTTGTTGATTAGATATATGTTTTGAGTGTAGCATGTGGTGTTAACAGCTTCTTCCTAAAAATTTGTTGGCAAATTAACATCTTGAAGTATTGTTCTAGCAGCCTCAACTAGAGTTCTATTCTTTCTTTCAACCACAACAATTTTCCGTGGTGTTCTTGCAGCTCAGAACTCTTGATCAATGTCCTTGTCTTTGCAGAATTCACTTAAAAGTTGCATTCCTGAATTTTGTGTCATTAATACTACTCAAATTTTGTATAAACTTGTTTCATACTTAAGATCTTGGTCAAGGGGTTGTAGATGTTGTATTTGTTTATGTAATTCCAGTTCAGTTATTGTATATTTATGTTTTATTATTGTTTATGACATCAAACTTTAGACCCGGAGTTATGAAATGAAATACACACTTAGAGGGTGAATAGTTGTTGTAACTAACTAATACTGAATTTTAAATGTTACCAAATAAATATTAAACTGTGGAGACAACTTGCTAATAATATAAATAATAGTAAATAAGTATTTAGCTAGATTCGAACTCCGTCCCTCCGTCTTGGTTTTTTACATTGGGGAATGGGGCTCTGTATATATTTTAAACTCCTATAAAGTATATCTCTCTAATTATTTTTCTTCTAAATAAAAAAGTTGTGTTTAAATTTTATTCCAATTTTTTTTTAAAAAAATTTATGGAAATCTACTTTGTACCAGCCTTAAAATACGTGCCAAGCCTGAAAATAAAACTGTAAAGAAAGGAGTGGGAAGGAGGGAGCATTATTAATGACTCAAATGATACCAAATGATATCTTCCCTTATCCATGGAAACTTACAATAACGATGTTCTCTCACCAAAATTCCCTCTAAAAACTACATTATCTTGAGTAGAATCTTCACTGGCAAACTAGTTCCTTGAATCTCGTTATCAAACCTTACTAAATAGTACTAGCTACTATCATCAAAATCATAATCCTAATGATATTATTAAATGTAATATTTTATATTTCTTAAGGTTATGGTGTTTGTTGTTTGGTGTCATGGACATAACATTTCACTTGTTTAGGTTTGGCACCTAACATTTGAGAGAGGATTGTACGCGCTATAACCCTAAAAAAAATTATAAAATAGTTTTAAATTGACATTTAAAAAGATTATTATTATGATTATTATGATTATTATTATTATTATTACTATAATTTATATTATTTTTATTTTTATTATTAACATTTTATGTAACCAATAGTCAAATGAAAAGTTCATACCTTAATTTATTGCTAAGTTACAAAATATAACTTTGTAAAAGACTTATATGCAAGATGTGAATACAGCTTTGGCTCTTCCAACTTCAAATCTAGTGGAGGTGCCAACTCAAAATGAACTAGCTGAGTTCGTGGACTTCATCAACTATGATGGGAGAATAAACTTGGCAAGCTTGAACAGAACAAATCTAAGGAAGGAATGGTCCTTTTTGTTTGATTCTATTGTAAGGGCCTTTACATACAGTAAGATAGGATATGACAACATATCAAGTGTGGTGTAGAAGTTAGTGTTCTCAATAGCCCACAACACACACTTGAATGTTGGTCTATTGATCTTGGAAGAACTTGCAACCAGGCTAACCATGCCCCAATCTGCTAGAGGTAAGGAAATTTTATTTCCTAGATTTATTATGTCTACTTTATATCATAAAGTAACAGACATACATTTATTGAATGGTATAGATAACAGTAAAATGGGCAATTATAAGAAAGTGTCCAAAATAATATTTGGTTCACTTACTACAAAGAATAAGGTAAATGTGAGTATGAAAATTACTCCATTCATGATGGAGAGGTTTAGGACTTACCCTTATCCTATGCCTGATATGAGATAAAATGCTCAACCTAATACAGCTATGGTCCCTAAACTTGTAGAAGTTCAAATACAGGAAAACCAACAGGGGCCTTCCTAAGCTGAGACCATTTTTTTAGAAACAAATTGCAGCTAGGAAACCAACCACTTCATCCTCTCAAAAGGATGAAGTGAGTAAAAAGAAGAGAAAGGAGATAACCCTTACAATAATGAATGAGAGTGGTGAGGAATAAATACAGCATGAGTCACCCTTCGTCAGAAAAACAAAGAAGGCTAAAAAACTGACTTGACCACTCAAGTCACCTCTGTATCCTCCCAAATGGATGCAGTTGTACAAATGGGGAAAAAATAGATTCCAGAGACATCCTCTAAACAGGATGTTTCTATTGAAAAGAGCATTCTTCCCAATGCATCTTGTAAAGAGTCTGCACAGCCAACATTTGAACAAATCCAAGTGTATGGTAGGAGAAATAAGGATTGCACACACAAGGAGAGCATATCCCTTAAAGCTCTCTCATCCGTTCAAGGGGGGGCTACCAAGACTTAGTCATAAACTTCAAACTTTTATATCTAATATTTATTTTTCATATACTGAAGCACTTGAATCAAATCCTCAAGTGTTGCCCTAATCAAGTGACATGGTTCAAGAAACCTTGCTGACCACCCAGACACCATATTTAGATGGTGAGAGGATACTAGCTGGGGTAGACCTTGATGACACCATCAAAACCATGGGGGATTCATCAGTTTTTACTGAAGACCCCATGGAGGTCACAAATGGACTTTCATGTGCAAATCAGTCTTAACAGACTATTAGGTTTGAGGGTAGTACTTCTGGGGGGAGCTATCTAAATCCTCTCCAATTCAGTAGGAGGTTCCTGTTCTAGGAACAACTCCCCTCAAAACCCTGGCTGAAATTGCTTTGACAATTGAAGCTGGGAGTACAATTACCAATGATCCTGTCATAGAGGTGGAAAGAATAGCACATTCAAGTGATAGTGTGGTGAGAGACACACAAGGCTTTGAGACTGTTGCAAATGACAGTAGCACAGTCAAATCCCCTCCAATTCAAATGGAAGTTCCCACAACTGGTGAGGAACAACACTGTGTCATAAACACAGAGAAATCTGTGAGTCAAACTGTGACTTCTTCCACTGGTGGTTCCGATCCCTCACACTAACCATCAACCTCCCAACCTCAACAACCACACTTCCTCTCACAATGGCTACAAACAACTGACTCTCAACCTCCATCGGTGGATGATCTTCTTATTGAGCAGATTTCTGGATTAGCAAATATCTCACAACATCTACTTACTTCAGATATGTGCAATCAGGACTATCAAGCCATTATGCTAGCATACAATGAACAAGTTAAAAAACAGAAAGAGAAAATTATAAATAATGCAGAACAAGATGGGAATGTAGATGCATGGCTATCCAAAGATTTTGTTTTGAATATAGATCAAGTCTTGGCTAGGTATAGGGATGAATATGTCACTATTTTTGGAAGCAATACCAAGGCCTTGACTCTACGGGATGTTTATGATACAGTCACAAAAGTTTACAAAGCTCAGCTCAAGGCTTTTTACCTTTTTCGTAAAGCTCTAGAAGTAAAGATGACTAGTCATGAAGAAAAGATAAGGAAGCCGGTGAAGAAGAAAATGAATGAGATCATACCATCTCAAAGCAAGATCACCTCCAAGTTTAAATATGTTGCTGATCAAATGGCAAGGCTTGATCTGACTTTTGTGGAAAAAGATGTCAAAAATCTAAGACAATCTTTCATTACTCTTCATGAAGTGGTCCAACAATAAATCACCAATTCAAATGACACAAAAATCAAGCTGGACTAGCTTCATCACACCAGATATGAGCCTTCTAATTTGCTTATGGATGGTATCAAAGAGGTTGTGGAAGTAACTTTTAGCTCTACAACATCTACTTCCACATCTCTAGCTGTCTCTACATCAACAAATCTACAGATTCAAGCTCTGCAAGGTCAAGTCTCAATTCTGCAAACCTCCAATGACCAACTCACAACTCAAGTGCATGCTCTCACTACACTGGTGCAGAGTCAACAGGCAGACATTCAAGCCTTGGTGGACTCCCACAACCACTTACAAATATAATTTTTTTTGCTTTGGGAGCCATCATGGGTAAGCTCAATATCCCACTGCCTACATTTCCTGAGTCTGTGAGACCAGAATTATGACCCTTGAAACTGATCTAAAGTCCAAAATTCACAAGAAACCTGAAGATGAGGAAATGATCAAAATCTTGGGGAGATATCTTCAAAATGTAAACACCATAATGCCTATAACAGACTATAATCTAAAATATGACAAGGATGATGATGAGCAGAAGCATGATGAACATAAATCTTCTAGCTCAAATCCAAGTCACTCATCAAGAGCAACTGACAGAAAGGATAAGAAGCAAGAAGAGAAGAAGGATGATGAAACAAAGAAAGGGGATGAGAGAAGGAGGAAGTAAAAGAAAGATGGATTAGAACCACAATAAACCCTAAATATCCAAATAAATCAAGATCAACCTTCAAAGCCAACTAACTCATACACTGAACCAACTCCTATCTCAAAGCCTAAATTCATATACAAACAAACTGCTAACACCTTTCTGAAAATACCAATCAACACAAGCCAAACATTTCTCAAGAAAATCACAAACCTACCTTCTGTCAAGTCATCACTCAAAGTTAACTACAAGTCTGTTGGGAGGAAATCTAAGAAATCTAAGCATACTGAAAAAGTGCAAGTTACTGAAAGGGCCATCTAGAACTGTTACAAGCAAAGTAATTTTCTACCTCTAAATTGGTGCATCTCAGATGAAGACTACTTTCAACAACTAGTTGAGGAAATAGTCAGAGTTTGGGTTGTAACATTAAAGGAAGTAAAAATCTACTACGAAGATGGGTCCTTCACATTTGTTGGCTGCAACTTAATGGATAACTTTTCACCCACAGAAGGCAAGAGAGTAATAAGTTTACTGAAGGATAAGGATATTGCTAAAAGAGCGTGGAGATATGTTTTAGCTGAATGGTTGAAAGTAAGGGAAGAAATATGAGCAAGGAATTATGCTTAATATGAGGATAAGATAAGGAAGTATAATGAGGAGATTAAAATATACATTAAAAGATCATAAGGACTCGAGGTAAAAGGAATGAGCATAATTTCAAGACTCCTGCACTTCTCTCCTGGAAACTCTCCAAATGCCTTTTTTTCAGTAAAATGTTGAGGTTCAGCCTCCCTTCTGACACTCATATGAACATATCCAAATGACCTGTTACTTTGATCCACCAATTTAGGTTCAGCTTCGCGCATGTTCATCAAATACACTGACATTCCATGTTGAAGGGCTCTTCAAGTGCCTGAACCATCACACACATGAATATGTACCTGGTTCACATATATGAATCTGAACCCTGTTGGAACAAATTTTATGGCTATTCCATATCAGAATAAACATGAGAACACCTTCTTTTCAACCATTCATCAAGCCCAAAACCAATCATTTCATAACCATAAGTTCATTTTACGTGTTTTACCGTTTTCATAGAACTGCCATAGTTTCTCCTTCGTTTCTTCATCTTTTTGGGCATACCTTCTTGAAAGATTGATTCTCTTTCACGTCTGTCATCTTAATTCATGAAATCCTTTGTTGAAACACCATCTGTGGGCTAATTTAAAAAATTACCATCATTGTTCTTCAATATACGACCATCGCCGGACATCTTTCCTCTCTAAAGATAAAGATGAGCCCCTCCTTCTCGTGCCAAAAATATTATTAGAGGAATTTGATAACAACACCCTAAGTAAATATCACCATAATAACTGATTCACCCATCCAAAGTGTCACTACTTCCTTTTGATTATATCACGCTTCTGTTCATTTCATGCTTCTGCATCGCCATTGTAGTTCCAAGTTCACCTTCCTGAGTTTGTATGGTTTTTGGGCCTGGGAGGCTGAGTAAGTCCTACACGGCCAATGGGGATGCCCGAGATGCCTATTGTTACACTTTTTACATGATCCTTGTAGAAAAATTAAGAATCAATATTTTCCAACCCTTGTAAAATGCCTACATATCCTATATTTATAGGAATCAAGTCCCACGTACTTCTTAAGTTTAGGACTTCTTTACTTGATGAGAACGTCATAATTGGATAAGTCATTCTATGTGTCCAAAGTTTATCTAACCACTTCTAAGTGAGCTTCTAGTGTCCTACCGCCAACAGAACTCTCAAAACTTGATTAATCCATAATTAATGTTAATTATCCAATAAATATAGTGTATATCCTTTAATTAGGAGTTATCACCATGGTTTTAGTGGTAGAAATGTATTATAAAGCCACTCTTTGAGGATAGAGTCCATTCTCCTTGATTTAGGAGGTATAATCCTTGTTAAATACTAATTCTATCTAGGAGGTGTGCTTATACACCTATTCCAGTACCTCTCCATCCTGATCAGCTGCCACTGTTCTTCCAACACCTCACCTGCCTAACCAAGACTTCACCTGCTCGGCAACAACACCTTTCACAACCATTTCTTCCGGCCCAAAATCCGGTTGAACCTGTGCTAGTTAGCTTTAACTTCCTCTGGTGGCCTGCAGTTTCATAAAGCTAGAAAAACCTCTCATAACAAGCTGCAACTTCACATGGTATATTTTCCCTTAGGGTTAGTACATCCAAAACCATCAATCATTGGGCCAAACTTGCACCCAACCATCTCATAATCCATCTCATTGGGGCTCAATCTTCTTACAGGCCTTAAATCGAGGCCATGCAAAATTTTGGACACAACAACTACAAATTTTTATTTAGCCTTATATATATAAATTTAATTGCAATTTTGTATTACCATATTTTTGAAGATATAATATTTTAGTATATTCCCTTAAAATATTTTTCATTTGCTGGGGTATTTTAATGAACTTGATGGGTACTCAAAATACAGACTTGTGAGGTTGATTATGAACTTAAAGTTCAAGGTTCGATAAATAGTGGATAATGGTGACTTTTTTGAGTACTTCTTCAGTAAGGATAGTAAAGTATTCCTAGAACAAGAAATATTCCTCAAAATATTAGGATACGTACATGTAGAAGTATGCATCTAATTACTATAAACTACTATCTCCTTTACCTGATATGTTATAATAATCTGGTTGTAAATCTGGTTCACTTTTAATACACAAGATAAACTCCCCCCACTTTGTTGGTGAGACTGCGTAGCTGTATGAACAGTTACATGATAACTCAACATGAGAACAACACTAGAACATGACATGTTAATAATACTACATCTATATAAGAAATTAAAAGAAAAGAAGACAATGAAAATATAAAGAATCAAATGATTAGAAGAAAGCTTGAGGCCTATTTACATGTCACTGAAAGAAGCTCATTAATATGTTCATGCCTCAGTGAAGAATAAAGGTTAAAGACTTTTAGGGTTTCAGAAATGATGAAGATTCAGTGTATAAGTGCTACCAGAAGATTTCAGTGTATTAGCATTGATTGAAGATAGATAGTGTTCGAAGCATAGGAATCTAAAAAATTGAAGACATGGTATAGACAGAGGTTAAAGAAGACAACTGCAGTCTTGAAGGTATATTCCCTGACAAAAATTCATTTATTTGTTCAAGCAGCGGTGAAGAACAGTGAATGAAGTACTCAAGATTGTAGTAGCGATGAAGACGTTATCTATAGTACCAAAAAGGATTCCAGTGAAAGTACAATTCTTTATTGATAGTCAGTGTCCGAAGCGATAAAGTTATTGCAAGCTTAACAATGGAGTCAAGGCTATAATATGAAGACCTGAATCAGAGTTAGTTGTATGTGAACCAGACCAGTTGCACTAGGCGTCAACAGCTCGTGAAAGGAATATGGGTATTATTTTTAGAAGAATTGTTAAGTTGAGGAACGTACTTGGATTGAATGTTTATCTATTAAAGTACGAGAATAGGTGCGCAGGGTATACAGCTAAACAGCTCGAGGGATTGACCAAGTTCAACTTTTAATTGTTAAAATAAATAAATTTATTTAATGGACTTTAATATAATTTATTTAATAAACTTAAAATGATTTATGTTATAAATTATAAATAAGTTTATTTTATAAATCTAAATTAGTTTATTTATATAAGTTATATTTAACTTTATTGTATAAATTAATTTAGTTACAATTTAAACTTAAATAATAGAAAAAGGAAAAACAAGAAAAAGGAAAAAGAAATGAAAACAAAACAAAAACAAAAAGAAAAAAGGCAAAACAAATAAACAAAGGAAACCAAGGATTACCTTGGTCTCCAGTTGATAAAATCAAAAGAAACCATGCAGCCAAAAGGTCGCAGGTTACTAACTTGCAAAATGGTCGCATGTTAGCTTTTGATTGACAAATACTCCTTCCCCCTCCTGGTCGTAGGTTATACTCCTACTGGTAGCAGGTTAGGAGGACCAAGCTCCTCAGCCACACGTTTATTGATACAATCAATTAATTTATGTGGTTAAATTTCAGCCAGGCATTTTAATTGATATAATTCAACACAACAGAAGCAGGTGCAATAAACTTGTGTTGTTCATCAATCCTCCAAAATGAGAGCTAATGAAAAACATGCAGCATAGAAAATACAGAGACGCGCAAGCAAATTGTACACCCGTTTAACTTCTCACCGGAGTAATGTTATAATGCCCAGTTTAACTCTTGTATACTCTTAGGGGCATTATAATCGTTACCTGGTAATTAAATCCTTAAATAAACAAAAGCTAGATAATTTTATAGGATTTGATTTATAAATCTTTGTAAAAACTAGGAACTTTGTTGTTCTTAGGTTGTAGCCAGTTAATTTATTTACTGAAATTTAGCAATACCCCTCACGGGTTTATATATGGATATATACGTCCCTGAATATCTTGTGTTCCTCATTTTACTGTTCCAATCACTATTCACCTCAAGAATACGGAACAACTAACCAAACACTAAATTTTATATCGGTAAAAGATTCAAAGGAATTTTTAATTTAGTGAGTATCGTATTCAACCCCCCTTCTACGATAGTTCGGGACCTAACAATTGGTATCAGAGCTGATTGATTATTTTATTAATTTTTCATTTACATAAATTTATTTTGTAAATTTGGTTTAGCAAATTTATTTTATAAATTTAATTTAAATAAGTTTATTTTAATAACTTAATTTAAATAAATTTATTTTATAAATTTAACTAAATTAATTTATTATTTAAATTTTAGTAAATAAATTTTTTAATCTAAATTAGTTTATTTGTAGGCTGCCATTTTGTAAATAAAGTTTATATTCTGAATATTCATATGGCAGCCCTGGATTCTTGTTAGGTGTCATTTGTTGTTTGTTCATTTCGGCAATTTAGACTATTAGCTACCAGTTTTGTGATCACCACAGTTTATTCATTTGCAATAGCTGCCATTTCTAGTTATTGTTGATTGTGTACACAAACAAAAAAACAAACAAACAGCAGCTTATTTGTTTGAATTCACGAGGCTGGTTTCTTGGTAGATTACACGCGCCGTCGTCAACGATCAAATAGCAATCAGCAGCCAACATGCGCGGTTTCTTATCTGCGACGAAACTTGTTCACGCGCCTACAACAACTCACGTACGGGACAATCAAAGTCACCGGTTGGCTATTGTCGCTAGTTAGTAATTTTAGTCAAGGATTTTCTCGATCGCAGGTTAGTATTAATACAAGATCAGGTCGCAGGTAAGGATATATGGTCGCAAGTTACGGAGATAAAAACACAAGTCGCAGGTTGCAAATTTCTGATTTATTTAATTTTCGATAAAATTTAAAATTCTTAAATTTAAATTTTTCTTAGATAATAATTTATGTTTTATTTTATATTTAAAAAATTCAAAATTCTTAAAAATTAGATTTTACGTAAGTATTTATTTTTGATTAATTTATTTTCTAAAAAAATTAAAAAATTTGGAAATTTAAATTTTTCTTAAATATTAAATTAAGGCTTCACAAAGTATTGGTAGACTCAATATTCCTACGAGATTTAAAGTTTATTTTAATCTTTCGAAGAAAACGAAGACCATGTGCTATTCATACAGAAAATTCCCGAACACTGATTTTGAAGATAATGGTTTCTCACTCCAATGAAACTGATTTCAAGACCTACAGAAGAAATTGTGGAATTTCCTCAAAGGTTTACTCCATAGGATACCACTGGGTTTTCAGATACAGAAACAGAATGAAATTTTTATGGGTACAATTTTTCTCAGAGATTTTAAAAATAACTCTATGATTCCAGATTATACAGACACACAGGGGTTTGTACCAATGCTACATTTATTCGGGAATCAATTAGATCATATAGGCAGGAATTGTGGAGGTCAGAGAGAATAGTGGGGACATACAAACATCTCAGTTACAAGTACTTGAGGGACGGTACGTTAGGGCAGTGTTTCACATATCAAGGAAGTTTAGTCGCATCAGATTCACAAGAAGTACATAAGCTATATCTTATCTATTCTGAAGCAGAGACTTTTACAGGTTTAGTTCAAGAGGTGATTACAAGACTGAGATTGAGACATAAATAAGATTTGATAGTTACAGTTCTGACAAGCAATATGTTCAAGTGACTATCTAGGATTTTACAACAACAAAACAAGAAGCATGACAAACTAGTATGAGTAGGGATTTAGTTGAAGAGTTGTGATAAATGTGGAATATTTTCTTAGGGAAGCAGCCAGTCAAAACTTATAGTGCATGGGAAAAAGTTAGGATGGATCAGATGAAAAGAAGGAAAAACATGAATATATTGCTTTTATAGAAATCTCTAAAGATGGTCCAACTCACATATCTTAGGTTTCAAATTCTTGAACCACTCAAATATTTTGTTTTAAATATTCAATGCATGTTAAGATCATAGTGTTTGAATGTTTAACACTCGTACAAACATGATAGCATCACACATAGATAATGCTAAACTAGTTCACTAGATTATTTTCTTGTAACTAGGATTGATGTTTAACTTGTGCATGTTACTTTAGATGATCTTAAATATGTGTTGGAATATTTGTTGAACCTAATTAATTTCTTTAGTGAGATTTATTTTTCCAGCATATAAGACCTTTGTTTATGCTTACTCTCTGGATCCTATTATAATATGATTTGCTGATTTTTCTGAATTGTTTATTAAGATGTGTTAGTTTATAATTGGATTGAGACAACTAGATCAGATACATTAACATGATTGGATTAGATAGAATTAATGATTTATTTGTTAATTCTATTTGTTCCATATCATGCCTATCTTGCTTAATCCGTATGTGTAATATTTCTGAATGAATGCAATGTACTGCTAATTCAATGCTTGCTTATTTCTATGACATAAATGCATCTCTTCGTACTTTCTTTAATTATAGAAAAAGCATGTTTAGGATTACAAAAGGCCAAAGACTGTTATTCCTCCTTATGTAAGGTTTGAACCATTTTTCCCCTAGCCTAGAGACAAATATTTCAATGGTATTGTACCGGAGAAAATGGTCAGTCAAAGATAAGAATTAGCATGATAAGGTTGCAGCTGTTGTTATCTCTATTTATAGTAAAATCTCTAAATCAATTGGACCCAAACTGATAAGTTGGGTACCAAGAACTGTTAATCTATTTTTGAGTGCAGGACGTAACATGTTAAATGATTCATATGTATTATAGGTAATTCATACTTAAGGCATATGATCAGAGAAAGAGCCTCACAGTTAAATGTGGTTTACAAAAGCTATCCCGTCAATAATATTTGGAGATGACAACAAAGGTTTTCATTACGGGACAAAGCTATAAAGAAAAAAGGATGTCATTATGGACTCAACAATTGCTATTAATGATAAAAACTAATCATTGGAGTCACTGATAGCAGTTGAAGCATCTTTCTTCTGGAGAATTAAGGCACAAATCCTCTTATTAGACAGTTCTTCATTAAAGGACATAATGCCAATTCAATGAAGGATTAGTGTCTCATCTGAAACAGGAAGGTTGAGAAGCTTGCTCTTCTTAGAGTAAGGAAAAGATATGCTCGTGGCTAAACTGGAATTTCAAGAAAGGTGAAGTCAATGATTTCTACTGTAAAGCTTCATCTGACAAAAGTTTGGTTATGGCATTGGAAGCTCTCACCCTTGAACATCAACATAAGGAACTCTTTTGTAAAAAAGGTTTAGTGAGAGGACTGCCTCATCTTCAATTCAGAAGGATGAAATATATGCGAGGCATGTTAGAAAAAGGAGTCAAAGAAAACATCACATCAAAGTAAAGATATACCTTAGTGATGATTGATGACTACTCTTAACAAAAAGTTGCTGCTCGTGCATTCTTATGACTGGACATCACAGATGGTGATTGATCATATCAGAAAATCAAGATAGAAGTAACTGTAAAAGAAATGATCTTGTGGTCAGATAATGGATCTGATTCAAGAAGCAGTTCTGATTAATATATGTAACATCAAGAATATTACGAGATAATTCAGCATTGGGAGCTCCGTGGTAAACATGGAGTAGAACAAGGGAAAAACTGGAACTTGATTAAAGCAATAAGGATAATGTCAAGCTAATCAAGACTTTCTCAACACAAAAGGGCTGAAGCATTCAATACAGTTTACAACAAGTAAGATCAAGGCTTGATCAAGATATTTACATGAAGACCACTAATGAGTTAATGACTAATAGAAGCAAACACTGGATAACTTGAAAGTGTTTGGAGAGAATGTTGTACAGAAGCAAGCAATTAAATGTTTTCAGTTGATTGAAGATCTTGGCGTTTGCAGCTGAGACTAGTTAGAATATTTTCCATGGATATTCAATGGAGTATACAACCTATAAGGCATTTGTGGTTGATCAACGGAAGGTGATAGACAGTCTAAGTGTACAGTTCAACAAATCCATGCTCCAAGTTGTTACAGGAGAAATTAATGATATTGATGATTCATATCCAAACAATGGAATGGCAGTGCATAACATAACTCATTATTTCATTGAACCTAGTCAGCAAGGGTAAGGATTTTCATGAAATTCCAGTAATAGCTTAGGGGGAACAAAAGAAGGATCAACTAGTCAGACAAAACATCATATTGAAAATCAAGAGGACACTACATGAACATATCTGCTGAGATAAAGGGTTTGATGTCAATATTATTCCCATAGTCTAGTTCGTAAGTGATTCGGATGATGGAGTAATGATTAGCAGAGCTACTGAGTATGAATGATTATTTCTCAGCAAGCAGATTCCAGGGAAGCTGGTATCCAAACCAAAATAACAACTTTGTAATTGGTACAAGGATAACCAGAAGTCAAAACTGGATGACAATGACATTGTTATGTGGGACAAGGCCAAATTGGATAGGTTATTATCAGGAAGCAGTATCTAACAAAAAGCACAAGTGATGAGACTTGAGCATATTATGACATATCAGGCACCTGATGCACATTCAAACTTGGAATTGGACTCTAGTAGATGTGTACAACTGTACTCCTGGTTGGTGAGTCAAAAAAGGAAGACAATGAACAATAGTTCATGGATTTTGTAGGTGTAAATCTATTAGACTATGTATTTCTCTTCTTCACAAGCTCACTTCAGGATGGTATGAAATGGCATCTTACTCAACAAATCGTCAAGGACACGTTATGGCACTCTAACTGAAGTTACAGTTTAATATGAACTAATGGAGTCGTCAAATTAATAACTCTCTCATCAATAGGCACAAAAATAATGTTATATATGTGTGGTGATATAATGATACTGTTATATGCTGGTCTACTAAAAAAACTTGTGCAAGATTATTTGATAAGTAATTGGAGAGTAGGTATAGAGGAGTATGTTAGAAAGGTTGCAATTCTATTTGGAATTACTACAAGCATGCCAAAAGAATATTTATTTTAAAAGCTCAAGTAAACAAAAAGAATGATGGCAATACAAGTAAGTTAAGGATCTTCTGAAGATGTAAAATTTAGAGGATTTTGAACATGCCAAGAATACTTACCAACAAGAACCACTAAAGCTTGATCAGTGTAACTCAGGTAAAATGAAAAGCTATAGAGGTATAACAAGCTCACTTTTTTACCCAAATGCTAATAGACAACATATAATGTTCTCAAGATGCCAAAGTGCAAGGTTCCAAGTGAATCTTAGAGAATCCAATCTTATATCTATTATCAAGATTATTAGATATCTTAAGGGACTATCAACTATTGAAGTAAAGTACCCTAAAGATATTGTGCTTATCATGTTTGACTATATAGAAATAGATTACGCAGGTTGTAAGAAAGACAGGAGAAGAATCTCTGAAGCTGTCAACTTAAGTGACAGGAGAAGCATCTCAGGAAGTTGTCAACTTCGTGGAAGCAGATTGATTTCGTGTTATAATAAGAAACAACTTCAAATCCAACAACTTTATCAAACACTTTATGACAGGGCACCTTTACACCAGGTATCATTTATTTCAAGAGCATGTTTTTTAGTCAAAGAGTCACTTGCAGAAATACTTATTAAATCACTTAATCAAATTTATCTTTCAAGACTCGTTTGTAAGTTTGGGATATCATTCATTGCACATTAGTTGGGAATCACATCTATAAGGAATTCTGAATATAAGTTCACAAGTATTAAATCTTCAATATTTAAAGGACTTGTGAATTTATGAATAATCCAATACCTCGTACTTAATGCTACTATCTTGATTATCATGATTACAATGTCATATACATTTATGGTAGTTAAGTACTATAACATTAAGGTTGAATATTATTTTATTTGATTTAAATTATGATGGTAGATAATTCCATTCCATATCAGTCTCGTAATCTAAATTATATTTAAAATAATATACATCATAGTTATTTGTATCTTGTACGAATAATTATGGTACTTTTAGTATTAGTGATATTATTTAGAATTTTTATTCTAATTAATCAATATTTATTTCTAAAATCACTTATATTGAAAGTTGAAATATTTTCTAAGTTATGTGTATAAAACTCTAAATATTTTATATGCTTAAAAGTATGTCCAAAATTACTAATTATCCAGAGAGCGATTGCAATGTATATAAGTCATATATCATATTGGTGATTATTCAAAGATATTTATAAATATTTAAGTGCAAATATCTAACTCATATATATTTAGTATTTATTTACTTAACATTAATTTTGGGTAGTTTGGATTATGGAAATTGAAGCAATTCAATGATTTTATTTGCCCCATAATTTAAACTAACTTAAAATAAATAAGCAGTGTGATTGATTATAATAAAATATATCAATAATTAATATCTAGTAACTCATTATAATCTATGTGTTATAAGTTAATTATGAGATTTTGGTTTTAGTGAATTTAGCAATGTTTACATCTCAAGAATTTACTTAAATCAGAATCAT